>NW_022639724.1:266887-269892 GCF_010583005.1 Odontomachus brunneus
GGGGGGGGGGGGGGGTTTGATATAATAAAGAGGAGCACAAAGGGAAAAATTGTAGATTTTTGAAAGGATAGTGAGAGAACGTTGCGTGTGAAGAATCTTGGAAGGTAACAATAAATAAAAAAAGAAACGCCGAGTATATTATATTGGTAAGGAAATATAAACTTTGAAAGAACGTGTGAAATCCGTCCAAAAAGAGATATCAGAGATATAAAAAAAAAAACGCTAAATATGTTATATTATCTCTTTCTCTAAAAAAAATTTACTGTAATATAGTGTAATTTATTGTATATAGTGTTCGTGAAAAGATGTAATACAAAAATATAATTACTTAAAAAAAAATTTACTTTGATAGTATTCTTAAAAACGTTGTTACAAAAATATAATTATCTAAAAAGAACTTTAATAAATAACATTAAGAAGAAATTACAAACTTTGCAAAAATTTAAAACAATATTATAAAAAAGACTTGAAATCATTAAAAAGACCAAGTATACAATACATCCCACGCATTCAATAATATTTGTAATAAATTTATCTCTAAAAAAAATTTATTGTAATAGTGTTCGCAAAAAACTTTACAAAAATATAATTAGCTGAAAAAATTTAATAAATAACACTGTAAAAAAATATAATAAACTTTACAAAAATTTAAAACAATATTATAAAAAAATGAAATCAATAGAGAGGCCTAGTATACAGGACATCCAACGCTTCTGCTGCATTGTTTTTTAACTACAGAATTAACCTATTGATTAATTTAGAGTCGTAAGTTACCGAGAATTCCGACGCAATAATAATATTTAACAATATTTGTAATAAATATACAGACATAATAATTTATTTCCACTAGAAAGTAGCAATTGCATGCGAATTTAAACTCAGTTTGAGCTAAGTGCCCAGCAGCATACTCGGCAGCAGCAGCAGTATATTTGCGCGCCCATTTCCGGCATAATGCAATGCATACCTAATTTTTAATATTTTAATGTTGGCATGATAATATGTTTAATAATATTTAAAAATTTTAAAATAATATATAAACTCTTGTTATCATATAATATGATATCATAAAAAAATGATAATTAATATTAATATTTGGTGTTAAATTAAAAATTAAGATTCAAGATAAGTTTAACATAGAAAGTAGTTTTATGATCAATATTGAAAAACCTATCTGGCGCATACGTTAACACAGTCGAAATTAACATATTATCTTTCCAATAATATGTTAATAAATATATCCAATAAAAAATATAGTCCAATAAAATCAGCATTCTATTTTTATCTGCTTTTAATATTCTTAATCGTGGTTGAACACCTCGAGACTCTGTTTATAAATTATTATGTATATATTAGTATATAATTTTAATAAAAATATTTTATTTCTATAATAAATCCGTATTAAGTGTATATTACCGCAATATTAGTATAATTTTCATTTAAATGATTTCATCTTACCACTGATAAAATTCTTGTTTTATAAAAACGCATTTTTATGTATTTGTGGTTATCATTAAACAGACAATATACTCAATTATATCTGTTTGAGATGTATTGCAATGTTTTATTATAATTTCAAGTCTCACTTACATTACATTTAAAAATTACATGAAAAATTAATGTTAAATTATGTTAATTAATGTTTAATTATTCATTCATTAACTCTTAATGTCGAGCGTAAACCTGTCTTGCTGAATTTGGTACTGAATATTGCCTTTACTTTAAGCTACTTTAAATTTCTTTTAGAAAATGATGCACGAAATATCTGTTAATTTTGTCATACAAGTCCTTGCATTCTTCTGTATTTGTAAGTCAGTAGCGATAATACTGGCAATAAGTGTTTCAAGAAGATTGAATACTATAAACGTATTTCATGTAACGTCTATATATTGATCTTTCATATAATTTTACACATTGTAAGCTTTTTGATTAAAATATTGATGCTAAGATATCAGAAAACTTTTTCTGAAGATTGATATTTGTCCTAAATAATACTAACGTGTGAAAGGATTTAAGAAAATATATTAATTTAGTGACCTAATTATGATATATACTTATCTCACAGTGTACATTAAAAATTAGGTATGCATTGCATTATGCCGGAAATGGGCGCGCCAAGTATGTTGCTGCTGCCAAGTATGCTGCTGGGCATTTAGCTCAAGTTTTTAGCTCAAACTGGGTTTAAATTCGCTTGTGATTGCTACTTTCTAATGGAAATAAATTATTATGTTTGTACATTTTTACAAATCCCTTATAGAAATATCATACTAAAAAATACTGAAAAATTATTAGTGATTAAATATTACCAGTAATTCAGTAATTTTTTGGCCAGTACTTAATTTTTGGTGAATATTGATAATAAAATCACTGTTAAATATTGATAGTAATCAAATACTGAGAATTATTATGCGAAAGTGAAAAATGAGAAAATTATAATGTTTACAAAAATATACTTATATTCCTAATTTTCTCATGTCTCATAAACTACTAGATATCGAAGGTTGTCCAACACATTCCAAACTTTCATGAATCCTCCTGCGATAATTTCGATCCCAAGCGGTATACCACTGGCACCCATCCATGTCCTGATCGCATTTAACTGTTGCTTAACCTGACAATCGAGCGCGCACGCGGTGACTCTGATGACTCCAACGATGTTCTTACGATTCATGCTTATATAATGTATCCTTATAGTGTTCACAGTATATTATAACATACCTAGCAAACGCCAAATAATAGTTACATAATTTTTACTTGTTGTTTATTAGATAATTTGTTGATAGATATTGGAACAATACAACATTCGATATGCGATGAATATTGATGTAATGTAGTGAATCAGTGATAATTACTTTTACATTTTTAACAAAATGTAGTAGTATGTGTTTATTAAACCCTTACGGGATACATAGCGGACTCCCGCTCCGCTTACAACAAAAAGACAAAAATAAAAAAAAAAAAAAAAAAAAAAAAAAAAAAAAAAAAAAAAAAAAAAAAAAAAAAAAAAA
>NW_022639724.1:269902-276648 GCF_010583005.1 Odontomachus brunneus
ACCAAACTCTCCCTAACACCCCTCTTCCTCATCGCCCGTACCAGGATCTCCCTATCCACCGAGTCAAACGCTGCCTTCATGTCTATAAACATCACCACCATCTTGCCTTTCCTCTCCGCCACTCTCTTATTAATTAAATAATTTAAAACATATATCTGGTCTATCGTCCCTACCCCTCTCCTAAAACCTGTTTGACTCGGTGGTAGCAATCCCTTCCTCTCCACCTCCTCACTCAACCTCTCAGCCAGAACCATGGCATACACTTTGTACGCCGTTTGCGTCAAAGTGATCCCCCTATACTCCTCCACCTTCTCACCCTCCCCCTTTTTCACTATCGGTACTACAATACCCTCCCTCCACTCCTCCGGCCATCCCTCCCCTTTCCAAACTTTATTACCGATCTCCCACAGCCATTCCCTGATTTCTTTTCCACCATATTTCCACACTTCGTTTACTATCCCATCCCCTCCCGCCGCTTTTCCCTCCTTTAGCTTCCTTATCGCCCTCCCAATTTCCTCCCTGCTTATCCCTTCCTCCTTCTCCTCCCCTCTACTCCTCACATCCCCTCTCACCCTCCACTCTACCCCTCCCAGTACTCCTCTAAAGTGCCTTTCCCATTCACTCATTTCAATCCCTTCCCTTATTCTTTTTCTCTTTTTCCTTCCTTTATTTACCACCCTCCAAACATCTCTTTCTGACCTCACTCCTTCCACTTCTCTTTCCCACCTTTCTTTCTCCCTTCTCTTTTTCTCCTTACACAGCACCCTATACCCTTTTCTCTTCTCCTTAAATTTCTCGCCCTCTCCTCCTCTCTCCCTCCACCTTTTTAACTCTTCCTCAACATCTCTTTTCATCTCCCTACACTCCTTATCCCACCATCCTCTCTTCTCCTCTTTTTCTTCTCTCTCTACTCTCTCTAAGGCAATTTCCACCCTCCTCTTCAGCTTCTTCCATCCCTCTTCCACCCCTTCACCCTCGTCGTCCCTCTTTCCTACATATTCCTCAAACTTACTCCTTCCCTCCTTCGTCCACACCCCTCTCCTTCCTCTCGCCATTCCCTTCCTGGGCCTCACCTCCCTATACCCTCCCCCCTCCACCCACACCGTTATCGGCTGGTGATCAGAGTCCACCCAATCCTCCACCTTCAATTTTTTAACTCTCCCTCTCGTCTCCTCATTTCCTATCACATAATCTATCACGGTCCCCCCCTTCCCTCCCGTATATGTCAATTCCCCCTCCTCATCCCCTTTTGTGCATCCGTTCATTATCGACCATCCAAGTTCCTTTACATAATCACACAATCTCCTCCCTTCCCTATTCATCTTTTTGTCCTTCGATTTCCTCACTCTCTCCCATACCCCACCCTCTCCCTCCTCCTCCATCCCTCCACCTTCCCTTCCAGTTCTTGCATTAAAGTCCCCCCCTATTAACACTCTCACCCCTTCCTCTTTCTCCTCCGTCCACTCTCTTACTCGCCTCGTTTTCTCCTCTAAATCTCCATTAACATACACTCCCACTAACCTCCACCATTCTTCCCCTAACCTTACTTTAACCATTTGAATTCCTTCTCCCCTCTCTACCCTATTCTCCTTTTCTCTCCTTATTCCCTCCCTTATCCCTACAATCATTCCCCCCATAGCTCTCCCTCTTTTACTCTTCCTTCCCGCCTCCTGCACTTCCCAAACATATCCCTTCGGCAACCATCTTTGCACCCTCTCCCAACCTTTCCTTTGTAACCATGTCTCACTCAAAAACATCACATCCCATTCCTTCAGTTTCTCTCTAAAACCCTCCTCCTTATTTTCCATACCAGCCACGTTCCAGTAACCAATTTTGTATTCTTTACCATCTCCTTTTCTTCTATTCCCCCTTCTTTTCCCGTATTTTATCCTCCTGTTCACTTCTTTCTCACCCTCTCTTTGCCTCCCCCCTTCTTCTAAAAAACCTCTTTCGCTAAGTCTGCCCCTTTCCCTCCTCCCTTTTCCTTCCCCTCCTTTCCTACCTCCCTTCCCTTCCATTCCCTTAACTCATCTTTAAATTCATCCCACACCCATAATTTCCCTTCTATCCACATTTTCATATATCCCACCCTAACTACCTTACCTTCCCTCCTATACCTTTCTGCTTCCCTCTTTAGACACCACTCCACCCTCCTCTCTTTTTCCGTCAAGTCATCCAGTATCCACTCCTTCCTATCCCTCAGCTTCACCTTCCCTTTCATCACATCAATTTTCTCCCCGACACTCGCAAACCTTACCCACACCATTTCCCTCCCTTCCTTATCTTTATTCCCCAGCTTCCTTATTCCCTCTACTTTCACTACTGCTCCCGTTGCCCCCACTATCTTCTCCACCTCCTTTCTTACCCCCTCCATCCCCACCTCCTTTATTTTAACCCCTTTAATAATTACATTCCTCTTTCTCTCCTCCCTCTTCCTCCTTTCTCCTTCTAACTCTAACTTCTTCATTCTTTCTTCTAATCCTTTTACCTCTCCCTCACCCCTTATCCCTACCTGCACCATCCCCTCCTCTTCAACCTTTTTCCTTCCTCCCTTCTCGCCTTCACCCCCTCCACCCTTTTCTATATCCTCCACTCTTTTCTCCAATCCGTCTAATCTTTTCCTCATTTCCTCCATCCCCTCTCTCATCTCTTCTCTATCTTCCCTCATTTCTCTCAACTCTCTCCTCATTTCCTTAAAACCCTCCCTTACCTCCCTTAATATCTCTTCCAATCCCCCCTCTTCCTTTCTTACCGGAGAAATCATTACCCTTGCGCTCCTCTTAAAAATTTCTCCCTCCCCCGCTCCTGCCTCCTCCCCCTGAATCTCTTTCCTTTTCTCTCCTCTCTTGAAGGATTCTAATATAGGCACACTGTTTGCCCTACCCCTCGCTAAACTTTCCACCTTACTCGGCCTTCCCACCTTCCTCTTCTCCTCCCCTATCCCCCCCTCCTCCTTTCCCTTCTCCCTTCTTCCCTCTCTTACCCCATTTCCCTCCTGCATCCTGTCTTTCTCCTATCCTATCAACTTTGTCCAATTCAAATTTCGCGCTTTACCTCCTATTCTCTCCTTCTCTACTTCTTAGTTCTACCTGCGGTGTCGCTGTCTCCCCCTTCTTACCCGCTTCCTCTCTACTATCTACTCTATCACCGTTCTCGACCCGTTCTTTCTTCTACCCGTCTAACCTCCAAATCCCACCCGCCTACTTTCACCTCTGCCTTCTAACCCCCTTTCCCCCGTCCCTTCCCCTCACTCTCCCAACACCACTTGCTCTTTCCCTATCCACTCACCACCTCACCCTCCACCACACCCTCCCTATCCTCTGAAAATTCTTTCTCACTACACACACTTCCACACATACGTCAGTCACTCCAGCTACCGGAAACGGAAGTCCTCCATTTTTAACAAAATGTTATAATGATTAATCCAACAAAAAAAATTAAAAAATCCAAGAAAATCCAAATTAAACAAATCGAATTACTAAATTTTGAGAGAAACGTTTAAAAAATATTATTTAAAACAATAGTGTTGTTTCATCAAATGACATAGTTTCCTTGAACGAAATAAAAGTTTTATTTTCATCATTTTAAAAAATGATATTTCGTTTAAAAATATATTTTAATGAAATAAAAAAAACCACAAAATTAAACAAGTATGAATATCTAAAGAAAATATTTTCTCCGAAGAAACGGTATAAGAAGTATAAAAAATATGCAATAAGACAAATTAACGATTGCCACTAACGAGTGCTATTCTAAGTACTATTCTATAAGTATTATTGATGTAAAACATTACTGAATTTGAAATACAAGTAACAAAAATAACTAGTAAATAAATAAAATATATTATATTCGTAATATTTTTTTTTAAATATTGCTGCAATATTGCTAAAGTAATATTGCAAATTAGTGTCACTGCAAAGTCTCTGCAACATTGCACTGCAATATGCAATCTTGCAACGTTGTAGCAATGTTGCTGCAAGCTTCTGTGCTGTATAGGCATTGCTGAGATTCGAGCCTGAGACGTTTCCCAGGTAGCAGACTTACGTCAAAATGACATCCAAATCTAAGTAAGTTCAGGATCAAAAATAACCAAGAAATGATCAAAAATATCGTGAGAATATTATCAAAATGATAGTCTAATGTTGCAGACCGATAACGACATTTTAGACGACTTAATGACGTTTTATGACGTCTCTAAACGTCAATAATACATTTTTAAGACGTTATACAGAAACGTCATTAAGATGTCACAAAAAAGACGTTTTAAAGACGTTATTTAGTCACTTGACGTCATTCGATCAGTTATGACCAGTTTTTTAAGTCATTTTGACGTGAGTCTGTTACTTGGGCTGATTCTTGTGTCGTTCACCTTATCTACTGCGTCACTGTCACTTTGATTGAGAGACGCTTTATATTGTGTACATATGGTATATCCATATACGAAAGCATATGATTTATTTAAAAGAAGAGAATAGATTCTTTTAAAATATATGTTTTAAAAAGTATGTAGAAAGTATATTTAAAAAATATTTACATGTTTTAAAAGTAAGTAAAATAAATTATTTTGTAAATTTAAATAAATTTTTTTCTGATAATAAAAGAAACTTTAATTTGAAACATAAAAAAATACTTTTAATATTAGAAAATAATTTATTCAGATTTATAAAATGATTTACTTGTATTTTATTTACTTTTAAAACAAGCAAATATTTATTTAAACAGTTTTTACATTTAAAAACACTAATTTTCCCCTTGTAAAGAAATTATTTGTTTTGTTATAATCGCGAATAGTACCAGCGCTTTCGAAACACTTCTCGAGGAATTGTTTCGATTGCACCACAACAAGGAAGCGGATGTGCAAGTGCGGCGATAAACACCACCTTGCACATTCCGCATTTAGGACCTCAATTCAAAACGCATTACACCATTACCAAATATGGTAATGTGCTTGTTGCCAGGCACCCCCTCCGACAAGCCTAAAACAATATTATAAAAGAGCGGAGAAGACCGCCCGGGGAAGACTGAACATCTCGGTCTCTCGCCGCGACATACGCGTCATACGTGACTTACGCGCGGTTCGCATCTTAAATCATAAGTACGGGAATTGTAACTAAAACACATACAAGTGTATTTATCAAATAAACCTTTTTATATATAATACTACAAGAAGTAGTCTAAATCTTTACTGCATTTTATCCACCGCCACACACCCTGCCGCGCCCGCATCACCGATCTCGAACTTTTTCTTCGTGTCCCGGCAACACGGGCACGACAATTTGGTGGCAGCGGTGGGATCGGTGTCCGCCGGGTCAGGATCTACCTGTGAACAGAAAGTGAATTACGGGTAAGAAAAGGGTGGTGTAAGTGACGAAGAAAGAAAAAATTCAAAAGAGAAATCATCGGAGCTAACTAGTGGACGTCGGAGATACGTCTACTGAAAAACGCTACCGGGTATCTCAAAAAGGAGCGAGAAATTACAAGACCGAAAAGAAACAACTACTCCGTAAATACATTAGACGACAAGTCTACAAAAAAAAAAGAGAAGAAAAAAATTGGAGAGAGCTCAAAAAGTCATTGAAAGCCCTCCGAGACAACACACTGGGACCACAAGGCTAACGGAGACGGCAGAGGACAGCGGTAATCGGTGAAAGACGAGCAGCAGCGTAATCAAGGCGACCGTCGGAGCTACGGCCTACGAGACTACGTTGTCAGCGACACCGGAGCCTACGGCGAATGCACCAGAGGCGACCGCGACCTGCCCAACGCCACAGCAGAATCGAGGACGATCGTCGGAGTTACGATTTCCAAAACGCCTGCTGTCTGCGACACCGGAGCCTACGGTACGTCAGCATATCGAGCTAACCCGCCCCCAAGCATCATACATCGGAGTAACGTACAGGGAGCAGAGGCAGCCCCAGCTGATTCAACCTTGACGCTAAGCAACGACCGACAGCGGATCGTGTACCAGAAACACCGTCAACACAGCGAAAGAAAAAGTATACAACATGCGAATCACGGCGATAATGTAAGTCCAAAAACAAACACTGTAATCTATACGCATATTAAATGTCGGAAGGAAGCAATATACCCCGCGAACCGATAAGAAACCGAACCTGGTTACATAGTGAGCCTGCAACCAGAACCTTAAGACGACTCGCCGGGTTAGATAACTTTGAAATTCCTCGTTTAATAGACAACACAAGACAACTAATCGACCAAAGCGTGCGCCGCATTTTGAATTCTAATAACGATAGCTCTCACACGATTAACTCTCCCGCGCATGTAACAGTAGAGCGCGAATTTCCATTCACGGAATTAGATACTAGTTTAATACCACCAGCACAATCTAACGTAAATACCCGAGTATTTAGAAGGCGAATACGGTTACCTTCAACAAGTTCTGTTAGTGATATATCTGCACGAGGTGAATTCTCACTCACCTCTTACGACAGCTCAGTATTTGAACGATCGGATAACGAAGACGAAGCAAATATGAACAATTCACCTCATAGGGAAACACGTACTGTAGGAAACAACGAAATCGACCGAGAAATAGAAAGGTTACAAGTTGAATATGAAACAGGAAATCCGCGAGTAGAAGTAAATCCTTTGGGAAGTCAAAATTTTAACAACGCGAATCGCACTGAAACGGACGAAAATACACGACAAAATAGAGAAGAGATTTTGTTAGGAATAATAAATCAAATGAAATATCAAATGTGTCACTTAACTGAACAAGTGAGTGC
>NW_022639724.1:276876-277316 GCF_010583005.1 Odontomachus brunneus
ATAGCTCACTGCATGAAGCAATAGCAGCAGCAAGCTCAGAAGAAAAGGTACAAGGGCCTAGTGGAAAACCCTTCGTAAAAATTAAACCTCCTACATACACCCGTAATGAAAAAACTTTGCAATGCTACAAATGTGGTAAATTAGGGCATAAAGGACAGGAATGTAGAACAAGTCGCTATGCAAATCGATATGTGTTACCGAAACCAATCGAAAATATGTATATATGATTCGCCTTTCTCAGTTGTTCGAACACCTTTTTTAGTATTCTCAAGTGTTCCTCGAAGGTTTCGGTAGCGATAATTATATCGTCCAGATATACCTGTACGTTGGTTTCTAGTTCTGGCCCTATTACTGAGTCTAATAATCTTTGAAAGGTTGCTGGTGCGGCGTGTAGTCCAAATGGCATTACCTTGAACTGTTTTAATCCTCTGCCCGGTACT
>NW_022639724.1:277460-278232 GCF_010583005.1 Odontomachus brunneus
ACAATCGGTGAGCTCCATGGACTCTGCGATGGTTCGATTATTCCTGCTTCTTCCATTTCGTTAACTTCTTTATCGATAATACTCTGCATTGCTGGGTTTCTCGGCCTGTACCGTTGTTTAATCGGTTCTATTCCTGGTTTAACCCTGATTTTGTGCTGTATTAGTTTTGTCGTACCGTGGATGCTTTCGAATTTCTTGAATTCGTTCTGTAGGAATCGTTCCAATTGTTGTGTCTCCCTGTTTGTACGCGGTTGCATACCCTCTGATATTATGCATGTTCTTCTCTGGTCCTTGTAACGGCCTTTCTGCCTTATTTCCCTCGGTGGCGGTAATGTTATTCGGAGTTTTGCCCATAAGTCTACTCCAATGAGCATGGGGCTTTCAAGGTTTGGTATAACGTCAAACGTGTGCCAGTATCTTCTGTCCCCTATCGTAACTGGTACCTTTATCCTTCCTTGAATTTTTATACTCGTGCCATTCGCCAGCCGTATTGCTTTGTCTCTTTTCTGTGTCGGATGTTGCCACTTGTTTGCTAACATCGCGGTTCTCTGGCTTATGCATGAGATCTCGGATCCTGAGTCGATTAATGCATTAAGCGGTGTTTTGTATATTTTGATTCTTATGTGCGGGCGCGGTGTGTATCTTATGTGCGGTGTCCTTGGGACCGAGGGTCGCCCTACTGCTCCTCGGTCCGCGCGGCGTTTCCCGGTCGTGGATGGCAGTCTTTTGTTAAAACTCCATCTCTTCCGCATTGGGAGCAAAATTTCTTCGC
>NW_022639724.1:279530-281675 GCF_010583005.1 Odontomachus brunneus
TACAATTATTTACAGGCGACGTTACGCCGTTGGCGCGTGGTCGCGTTTTTGCTCTCGTCGGGAGCCGTTGTTGTCGTCTCGCGATCAGCTGCGAGCGTCGAGGCGCGCGAGCGTCAGGCGGGACGCGGTCGGAATTGTTTCCGGATACACTATTGTTCGTCGTTCGGATTTCGTTGCCTCATCGGCTTTAAATCTGTTTATCTATCCTGGTCTTTCCTTGCTGGTTTAAAGGCGCTCGTTGTCGCCGTTATCTTACGCCCTGTATACGTTCGCGATCGTAGGTGTTAGCGGCGTATCGTGAGGAGGAAAAAAAGGATGCCGACGTCGCGTATCCACTTCGGTCGACGGAGCGAGGTACAGATAGGAAGCCGACGTCGCGTATCCACTTCGGCCGGTAGAGCGGTATCGGGGAGGATGTCGACGTCGCGTATCCACTTCGGTCGACGGAATGTCTAGGATCTCTAGGAATTGCGAGTTCTGGTCGGTCGTGCGCCTGAGAGGAGCTTTCCGATCAATCTCTCTCGATATCAATTTTCTGTCGGCTTTTATACGAATTATAACAAACAATTCGACTGTTTGTTGACCTTGCGGTTATTCCGCGCGCAGTTGTTCGGCGTTAATTTGTTTTTACCGTAAATCACATTTCAAATGATGCGTGACGATCCGTTATTTATCTGGATCGTCACAAATACACGCATAAATGCGGTACAAAAACATTGCGTTTACTGTAAAAAGAACGGTCACAACCGCGACGAATGCTGGAATCTGCACGGTAAGCCAAACGGGAAACCCGAACCCGTGAGTAATCAGCAAAGACTATCACGGACAGTGACGGTCATTCCGTCAAATACGGAAAGATTTTCGACTCCCTGAATAGGGAACAGAAATGAACAAGATAACAAAAATAAAAAACTAACTAGAGTACAAGACTACCATGTCAATCAAGTAAGAAAAAATACGTTGAATAATAGTCTACTCGATCTAGTAATACTACCAATAAAAGAGGCGAAACGAGGGAAAATTCCGTTTCTGGTAGATACAGGATCAGCCGTTAGTCTAGTAAAAATAAAGACATTGAAAAATGAAACACCGATGACTGCAGAAAAACTCACTCTAACAGGAATCACGGGACATCAAGCCCATACATTGGGAAAAATAAAAGCTACAATAGACTTAGGAAAGCAATTAAGACAAATGGAACTTTACGTAGTAAGGGATGATTTCCCGATGAAGGAATACTAGGGATCGATTTCCTACAAACATATCATGCCAAGTTCGATTATAAGGAAAGAACATTGAGAGTTTCCGGACAAAACTTGCCATTAGTACCATTTCAAACATATAGCCTTCCCGCGCGTAGCGAGAATATAATACAGGCTACAGTAAGCTCTAATAAGGAAGGAATTATTCCGGCAGAGGAGATTTTGCCAGGAATTTTTATGGGAAATTGCCTGATAAAAGCAAGCAATCATACGTGCCCTATTACAATAATAAATACCACTGAAAACAGTGTGAAAATAGCCACACCGTATATCACTATAGAAGAAGTTACGGATGAAGATATAACAAAAATAAATTTGCTTACTGAACAAAAGAGCAGCAAGCAATCGGCACGAACGGAAAAACTAAAGAAACAATTACGTTTAGAACATTTAAATAATGAGGAAAGAAAAATAATACATGAAATATGTGAGGATTTCAATGACATATTTTTTCTAGAAGGAGATAATCTCACACATACAACAGTAGTGAAACATCAAATTACCACGCGAAGTGACGCCGCGCCGGTGAACGTGCGACCATATCGCCTACCGGAGAAGCATAAAAAAGAGGTAGACAAGCAAATACGAGAAATGCTTGACAACAAAATAATAAGAACCAGCAACAGTCAATGGAATGCACCGTTATTAGTAGTACCGAAAAAAACGGATGCCTCAGGAGAAACGAAATTAAGAATTGTAGTTGACTTTTGAAAGTTAAATGATTTAACTATAGGGGATTCCTTCCCTTTACCTAATATCAGCGACATTTTAGATCAGCTGGGAAACGCAAAATATTTCTCTACCCTGGACCTTGCGTCAGGATATCATCAAATACAAATGACAGAAAGGGATAAATGTAAAACAGCCTTTTCCACACCGACGG
>NW_022639724.1:281745-282033 GCF_010583005.1 Odontomachus brunneus
AGCGACATTTTAGATCAGCTGGGAAACGCAAAATATTTCTCTACCCTGGACCTTGCGTCAGGATATCATCAAATACAAATGACAGAAAGGGATAAAGGTAAAACAGCCTTTTCCACACCGACGGGACATTACGAATTTAATAAAATGCCTTTCGGACTAAAAAGTGCACCAGCTACTTTTCAACGACTGATGAACACTGTTTTGACAGGATTACAAGGATTAAAATGTTTAGTATACCTAGACGACATAGTAATATATGGGAATAGCCTAGAAGACCATAATAAAAAA
>NW_022639724.1:288842-296558 GCF_010583005.1 Odontomachus brunneus
ATATATATATATATATATATATATATATATATATATATATATATATATATATATATATATATATATATATACAGGTATTTGTTATTACCTGACTATAATGGAAAAAGCAGCCTATAAGTTTTACATTCGGAAAAACTGTTTTTAATGCCTTTTGTTGGGTTTTTTCAAAATCGCATATTGCAATGTCTGGATTAATTTTGACAATATTTATTACAGCTCTCAATACGTTTATGTAATCTTCAGTTTTGCGCCCTTCCATTATTGCATATGAAATAGGAAAAGTCTGAAATTTGGGACAAATTAAATTTAGTTTATATGTGTGAATGTTATATAGAATGTCTTTTGCAAGTAAATATTATATAAATTAGTTTAATAATGGTCACTTTATTACTACTCTCTCTGTCTTTCTCTATTTCTCTAATTAATTATCATTTCTTTTACTTACTCTTTCATTATGTCTCATTATAATAGTCCACAATTGACAGTTTGTATTTTTCAATTGTGGTACTGTTGCAAAAGTGCCATCAAAAAATAAAATAACTTTTTCGTTTGCAACATGTATTATTTTATCAAATAACATTTTATCTGTAAAAATAATTGCTTTTGTATTATTATTTTTTATAATAAATTCTACGGTAAAAGCGTCTTTATCGTCTATTTTTAATCATTTTTTCCATTTCTCCTTCCGTAAACAATATTGCAAAGTATTTAAATTTTATGGAATTTGCCCAAGATTTTTTTTTTTTGTGCCGTTCTATATATTTTTCTATATTTCCAACAGTTTTTCGGTTCAACAAATAATCGTACCTATAAAAAAAATTACGAATTATAAGTAGTGAAAACTTGCCTTTATAACAATATTTACTTTGTAATTTATTATTTCTTACTCACTTTGTAAGTATTTCTTTTTTAATTATTCTTGTGGTTTTATACGGTGGAGATATGTCAATCTCTTTTCTTAATTCACTCAATTCACCTATATAATTTTCGTGCTCTTCATGTTTTCCACTTGTGATATATTTATTATTTTTTATTATCAATCGCGCTGTACATTTAATATTTTTGTTTTTTCGGAAACAGCATTCATAATATCTACAAGAAAATTCTTCAAAATAAAATGCACCAAATATTACGTACGCACAATAGCAAATACGATACAACGTTAATTATAAACTATCTTTTCAGTTTTTCTTACATGTTTCTTACATGTGTTTCCCTATTCTTTTAACTAATTTTACTCGAATTTTCATATGTACATACTTCGTATCTCCGTTTGAACTGTTATAATTATATCCGTCGTATAATAATTTGGGCACTTTCAGTGTGGATATTTTATAATTTCGCGTCTTTGCCATTTTAAACAATAAACAATAAAAGAACAAGTAGCATAATAAAATTAACACTAATGCATATAATCAGTGGGATAGATTGCACAACAATAGAGAAAAACAAAAGCATTCTTAAAGACTTTAAAACAAAAACATACTTGAAGTTACGGGCGGCAAAGACAAACATTATAAAAATATTTTTATAATGCACAGCAGGAGAAAATTAAATATTTATACAATTACATTAAAAAAGCGTACATTATTTAAGAAAAATTATGTTTGTTAGCGGAACACTTGTACAATTGAATAGATCAATTATGATGTCATAGAACACTTGTACAATTGATATACTCAATAGAAAATTGAGTAATTTTTGGGTATGTTATGAACATCTTACAGATAATTTTTTGCAGAATATAATCTCCCATACAATCATCTCTCTCTCCGCCTATCTCCTGTCAATAACATTTAATATTATTCATAGCATACCTCACAGATCATCAAAAAATTATACACAGTTTTGAAAGGCATCCGGAATTCTGGATGAGAAAAGAAAGAAAAAAATTACAGGAAGAAGAGGACGCAATGCAAAGTTTTTGGCAGGAAATAGAAAAAAATATAGAAAATATAGATTTATTATTAATATTAAATAAGTTGAGCCAACTTACTGGAAAAAAGAAATAAATATATAAATTCCTTGTTATACACTCCATTCTTATTTTAATACTCCATTATTCATTAATATGAAGGTTTGCACACATGCACACTTTTAAAAATTATAAGTTAATTTTGTACAGAGCAATATTGAAGATTCGTGTTTACGCGGACTCGCGTTAAAATCCATTGTAGCTTTTGAAAAGCACAAGATATTCATATAAGTCAAATCTGAACGTACGGACTTCTAAACGTATCCGGACAGAACTCGCTGGTCGTTTAAAGTAATAAGTGTAACGTCCGCTCCGTGCATTCCGCTATGAATCTCACGAACAGTCTCAATGATGTATGTGCAAGCTTGTAGCGAGCGACAACTGCATATCTATGAGAATCTCACAGATCAGTAGAAAATATATCAGTGGAAGAAAAAAAAAGAATGGGAGAAAAAGAAAATATATTTACTGAACTGCATGCAACTTGATGGCTTGCTCGCTGTTCAACTACGTTCCAGTCTAAGCCTTGTGACAGTGATCGCCTTCAACAGAATCGACGTGATCCAATACGCGTCTAAGTATATTTGTTATGTGAAGCGAACCTATCCTGAAATAAAATACTCATATAACAAGTGTAATAAGTATGTATATGTAACATATACAATATCAAAGATTCCTTCATTTCTTATTTTAATTTTTATAAGTATTTCGTCTTTTCTTACGGTAATCGGGCTTCTTTTGGTAAGACATTAGCAAAGCTTTTGTCTCCACTAGCTGGATCAATCATCTGTCTTGTTTTTGTTGAGTGGATCAGTCTTGCTTTTGTTGGCTGTATGGTTTCTGTTATGATTTAATCCCAGCAGTTTTGGAAAAGCATTATATCTTCGTTCCCAAAGCTGGAATAAAAACATTAATCGAAGAAAAGAATCAATCCAACATCTAAAATTATAGTGCTCACAAAGACAGATAGCAAAATATGTTAACTTTGAGTTCGTATTGCATATTCATGCATCTTCAAGATATAAATAATATACATCTATATAGCTTTAGAATATTAGTTACTTATCTGACATTTGTCTATCCATCAATTTACTTCACTCTATTCTTCTTTTCATGCTTTCATCGTCTCCTACAGGTTTCATTCTCCAGTTGACAGTGATTCTCCAGTTGACAAATTAATTCTACCTTGAAGAACGAAGCCGCAACAGTGAATTATATTTATGTAGGCATTTCACAAAATTTAAAATTAAATATTGTTTATTTAAATAACATCTTTTTAGAAAATATATATTTTCTCTAGCTGTAATATATATTGGCCAGTGATTAATTATTGTTTCATTAAGTATTGCAGTATCTTTATTTTGCTTGTACAAAAGTAATAAAATTACAAGGCGCAAGAGTAATTTGTCACTCGCCAATTTAATACAGCATCATTATTAATTTTTTATAAGGATTATTTATCAATAAAAATTTTTTATTTTTATAATATAAGTTTTCTTTTTTTGTTATTGTTTTCACCTTGCAGTTTTATTTATTTTGATTTCAATAATACGTCACAGAGTACTTTATACACGCATGTACATTTATAAAATATTTATTATTTCACGTATATACGCGACTCATATGTCCGACGAACACGTTAATGTCAAAACGTCAAACACGCATAAACCACACACACACTTACATAAAAAAAGCTTCGGCTGACCAGCATGTATTACTACTTATTCAGTGTTACTAATCCACAGAAATTTAACTTGAGTTATTAGGGGTTTTCGCTGGTACCACCGCTATCCCCTCCCTTTTTATGGATTTTGTCGGGTAACCCTGTGATTGGTCATTTTGCTTATTTCTTAAGTCTATGGCTTGAGCCTTGTATACTGGACGTAATTAGCGACGAGCGATGAGCAATATCCAATGAAAGCTCCTATTTCTTCTTAAAGCAGAGTTCTGATTGGATATCGCTCATCGCTCGTCGCTAATCGCTAATAGTCTCACAGACCAGCGCGATGCACGACGCGACACGCAATATGCAACGAGCGATATCCAATCAGATATACCTCAGATATACAGGGTGTCCCGTCACTATCTTTTAGCGGCGGATTTCTGAAGTGATTTGAATAAGAAAATCCTAATACAAAAATTGCGAGGCTATAATATTTTTCAAATTATAAACAATTAAAGTTGACCAATTATACTGCCCACATAGCAATAGATCTTTATAGAATATCCTAATTTGATCAAAATGGTCCCAGTTTGATCCAAAATAAAACAATCCAAAGGATTACCTAAGTTTTTTAAGTATTACTGTAATATTGCTAAAATATAATAATATTTCAAATTAAATGACGGGCGTGGTGGGGATGGGCCTCTCTCCCCCGGCACTTATCAGGGCCATATTAGGGGGGATGAAGGCTTGTCTGCTGTAAACATATTTCTTTGTCACAAATTATATCAGACATTCTCATGACATCTGCAGAAAGTTCTTTTTTTTTAGGTAGGGGAAATGCGTTACGCATACCGCGACCTTCGGGGAAGGGTTACGGATTATGTGGGATTCTCCTCCGCTTTAGGTGCGGAGGCATACCCACAAAACCTCTGTTGGTCCCGTCCTCACGGCCCTAGTGAGAGCACCCCAGGAACCGCTTTTGTATTACTTCCAGGGTGCTCTCGGTCGCCATCTGTTGGACCTCCCGCACCGAGGTATTTGTTTCCCCGGCCAGTTCTTTGCTTTTTATTGCGGCGAGACGTGGGACCTCCCGTTTCGCCGTGCCCTTCCCTGACTGTGGAGTGGGTTAAGACGGGGTCCGAGTTCCCTGCTCGGGCCCAGTCCTCCGTAGCCATCTTGACCGATTAAGGGGGGAAGTGGGGAATTGTGCTCTTTCCTTCCCCCTCTATGGTCAGGAGGCCCTACTTGGAGAAGGAGGAGATGACTCTTGTTGTGCGGTCGCTCTCCTCCTCCGGCGCCTCGTCTGTACAGCGACGGGAGGCTGCTGTCGCCGTCGCCCATTGGCTGTGGCAGTTTGCCCCCCTGTCCGGTGCCTTGCTGGTGCCCCCCGTGGGTTCCACCGCTGGATGTTATCTCCAGCGACCGCCGCGGGGTTGCCTGGCGCGTTGGGGTCGAAACCGGGCACTGGGACCGTTAGCAATGGGTGCCTGCGCCTCCCCCCGATCCGCCCCCTTCCCGACGCGTCTCCCTTCGATGCCACGCTTGTGTACGGGGAGGGGAAAGGCTCTTCTCATTCTCCTTTGTCTTCCCCCTCTCTCCTCCTCCATCTTGCCTTTCCGGCGTCTCTCCTTCTTCTCCTTCTGCGACATGACATGATCGTTGCAGAAGGAGGTTACGGCAGACCAGCCTTCTTCCCCCGCTAACATGGTCCTGATAAGAGCCGGGGGAGAGAAGTCCGCCTCCACCACGCCCGTCATTTAATTTTAAATATTATTATATTTTAGCAATATTATAGCAATATTTAAAAAAATATTACTAATATAATATAATATTTTTTTACTTATTAATTATTTATTTTTGTTATTCAATGGGCAAGCAATATTTAAAAAAAATTTTTTAAACATTTGAAAAGACACTTTTAAAACGTTAAAAATAATGGAATCAGTTCTCTTTTTTCATTAACATAATGTTTTATAACGTTTGGAAAAATGTTTTGTTTTTTAATATTTAATAAATCTATTTTAACATTTAAAAAACATTTTCTAAATGTTAACATTTAACATTTAAACAATATTTTCTAAATCTTAAAATAAATATTTATTAAATATTAAATATTAAAAATCAAAATATTAAAAATCAAAATATTTTTTCAAACTTTAAAATACGTTAAAAAACGTCCTTTTAATAAAGAAAAGAGAAATTATCCCATTATTTTTAACGTTTTAAAAAAGTTTTAAACATGTTTCTTT
Organism: Odontomachus brunneus; assembly: GCF_010583005.1. Lineage (NCBI taxonomy): Eukaryota > Metazoa > Arthropoda > Insecta > Hymenoptera > Formicidae > Odontomachus > Odontomachus brunneus. Next base: position 294,733 of record NW_022639724.1, read on the forward strand.
AAATATTTTTTAAATTGTAATGTTTTGTAATGTCAACACCTAGGTAAACATATTTTACATAAATATTTTATACATATATCTCTAACTTCTCTTTTATTGTATGAAATATTAGAACTATAAATAGTTTATTTTTGTGGTTGTACTAAATATTATTATAAGAAAATTATAATTAGTGCTTCGGCTGCATATGGGGATAATAAAAAACACTCAATATCAGTTGAAGAAATAGCGCAGTAGCCAAGGTGGTACATTAGGAAACTGAAGGTGTGTGAGATCTCGAGTTCGCGTCCGACCAGTACTGAGTAAATTTTCAGGTGCGAAAATAGTGAGAAATAAAATAAAAGAGCTAAATTTTATTTAAAATCAACATAACTAGTTGCAACCGTTTCTGCAAGATATATTTTTTTTAACCAGTGTCATACGTCATTGTTGCGTCATTTTATATAAAAAATGACGTCATTAAATCGTCGTACATATGACGTCACTTAGGACCGTCAAAAAGACGTCATTATTTGGTTAACTTGAAAGATAAACGACGTAAAATTCAGAATCAATTTTGATATGTAAGGAAATATTCAGTATATTGATAGGATCAAATATTGCTATCTACGAACATCCTATTGATATTCAATTATTATTTCCTATGGACATTTAAAAAGCGGATATACAGATGTCCTCGGTACATCCTATGTATATATTTTGGTTTTTACGGACGCGTTCTGTATATCACTAAATCCCTCATGATACATCTACTGGACATAGGATCAATTTTTGCTATGTGGGTGGCTAAAGTACACGCGCTCAGGTATGGTACAACACACAGTGGTATAGGTGCATGCACATGTCGTCCCTTTTCCAAATATTGATACGGAAATTTTATACATATATGTAATAATAATACATATATGTAATAATATATGTAATAATAATCTGTCTTTTTATCATTTAAATAAACATATCGCAAATAATAACAATCTCATCAAAATTTTATGAATAAAATATCACACAATACCTTTATGAGAATCAGTAAGCTCACACATTTGACGTTTATTTCAAAGATTTACAACTAATTTTATATCTTATACAAATTCTCACTTATGTGCATGCACCTGTGTGTTGTACCATACCTGAGCGCGCGTATTTTAGCCAATATAATTGGTCAACTTTAATAGTTTATAATTGGAAAAGTATTACAGCCTCGACATTTTTGCATTAGAATTTTTTCTTGAAATTACCCCAGGAATCCATCCTTAAGAGATAATGCGGTAGTGGCGGGACACCCTGTATATCAGATATATCTATATCTCAATTTATTCTATCTTATATCTATATTCCACATAAATCTCTCTCTCCCTCTCTTTCTCGTCCATTTTCCTTTATCAAACTCATTAGTCATATTTTAGCATTTAAAAAAGAAACGAAAAAGAAACGATTTAATCTTATTTTAGCATTTAAAAAAGTAACGAAAAAGTAACGATTCGTTACTTTTTAAATAACGGTAACTGTAATGAGTTACTTTTTAAAATTTGTAACGAATAAGTGTAACGAGTTACATTTTAGAGAAAATAACGGTAACAATAACGATAATGAGTTACTTTTATAAAATAACATTACCAACCCTGTTCATACATATATTATATAATAAATATACACTAAAAATTAGTATTTCTCTACTTACTTTTGCCCTTATTATCAATGTGTTAGAAATAAGTAATAATCGCAGCGGTTGAATTTATATGCATGCAGCCTTGAATACTTTGTAAGCAGAAAAATTCTCTCTCTCTCTCTCTCTCTCTCTCTCTCTCTCTCTCTCTCTCTCTCTCTCT
>NW_022639724.1:296622-299605 GCF_010583005.1 Odontomachus brunneus
AAAAAAACTCTCTCTCTCTCTCTCTCTCTCTCTCTCTCTCTCTCTCTCTCTCTCTCTCTCTCTCTATCATGTCGCGTTAGCAGCAGCTGCGGGTGGACGCTGCGAGGTCCGCCGCGAACGAGGAGGATCGTGAGGTCGATAAAATGGTCAATTAATATTTTGGTAAAAAAATATATTGGTAATAAATTACTGACCGTTTGTCAGTTGGTAAAAAATAAAAAAATGTAAAAAATTATGTCGATAAAAAAATTGTTGGTAATAAATTACCAACTATTGGTAACCCGCGTGACGTTATCCCCCACGATTATCCTCTACCCTCTTTTACCTCCTTTCCGCGATACGCTCCGCCTTTTTGGCTGCCTCTCCGCGGTACGTCCCCCCGTCGCGTGACGTCAGACCCCGCGCACCTACAAGTTATCCTCCGCCCGCGTGACGTCAGCCCCCGCACGCCCGTAGTACCCCCGTTCCCTGAATTAGAACCGGCCTTATATTCCTACTATGGTGTCGCAGAGTGTCGAGCGACTCATGGGCGAAAGCGGTTAAGCCGCGGTACGCTGTTCCGTAGTGGTTGGTAGACGATGCTTAGGCGACGGTCCGTTGTCGAGACCAAAATCCGTGGCAGAGTACGGTCGAGCGGCAACACATTACTCTCTAGGAGTCGGTAGACGACGAATTTCGCAACTTTTCAAAAATTTAACCAGGAACGTGTACAACAAGTTTGCCAACAGATTCGATATACACCTGGAATTTTTGAAAGATTGCGAAATTCAATGATACGACGACTGCAAGCTTGCATACAGACCGGGAGTAGACATCTCGAGTACCTTCTATGACAGTAAGCAGTTGCGAGTTATTGAAATACAAAAATGGCTATAACTTCGAGACAAGATCGAATAAGATACATGTTCATATGAATTTTTTTCATTATTTTTGTGCCCCCTATCTATTCCTGAAATGAGTCCCACATGTTACGATACACCCATATAATGATGTAACAATATTTTAATCTTAATTTATATGAATTTGAATCATCTATCATTTATTTAAGCAAGACGTAACTATATTTTTGTAACTATATTTTTGTTTGAGATTGCTAAAAGCAGTCTCGAGAAGTCGATCGAATGTTCTAGAACATTCGATCGAGCATCGTTTTCGCGACGGATTCGCGCTGTCCACAGTGCGAAGCCGTTTTTCACGCTGGAGTTCGCTCGCTGGTCGCGGTTGCCATGCCGACCGTTCGGCCAAACAAACAATCGCTCGCGCGAGTCCATTCGCGCGTTAGATCGCCGCTGTTGTCATGCGGACCATATAAGGCAATTTTTCTCGCGTATGATAATCCTTTCAGCAACCGCGACCAACCAGCGAGCGACCTGTCGCCAAGCACGTTTTCTTTAAAAACATCCTTCGTCGACGACGACGGGAGTCTCGAGCTGCTCGTCGAAAGCGTCACGACGCAGCAGCTCACTCGATCAGTTGTTCCGAGTCGACTTCGCTAAATCCGCCGCGATCGTCGCCGCTGCGAAAGATAGTCTGGAGTTCTCGTTTGGCTCTCAGACCGGCTATCTTGTCGTGATCGCAGAGGCAACTGCTCTTTTTGCCTCGATCGGAATTTGAGGATCTCAGCGGCTCCGCTAATCATTTCGAGCGCCGGAGAGTTGAAACCTCTCTCGGGCCGGCTCTCTTTTCGCGCGTGCAGATCGGCGGAGTGCGCCCGCCGTTTGCCCAGCGTGCCGTGATCGCGTCAGTGAGTTTCGCCTCCGCTGCGTCCGCTATCGCGGAGCACATCCAACGCATTCGTTGATCGTTGTGAATCTTCGCCGTCTATTAGCTCGCCGTGTTTCAGTGCGTTCGGTTTGTGCCGACCTCTCGAGCTTTGAAAATCATTTGTGCTTTATCGTGTTTGTCGAATTGCTCGTGAGTGCGTGGGGTCGACGGGCGTGGACGCGCGTGCCAGGAACGCGGAAGATATCCGTCGCCCGCGCTGAAGATCTCCGTTCGCGGAGCGTCGGTTACGCGCTTGCCAAAATTTTCGTCGCGCTCGACTGACCTGGCCGTCGGCACCCCGAAGATCTCCGCTTTGACCTTCTTGACCGTCGACCTTCGCGTTCGCGTGACCCTGTGACTTGTGTGAATAAATAAAACGTGATTGTGCCTAAATCATCTCAAGTTATTATCCGATCTCACCTTATCTCACCGCGCCCTGCGCTGGGCGAAATCAGCGTACTCGATCGCTGCTCGACGCATAGTGGGCCAGAATCCCGAAAACTTGGCCAAAAGTAAAAAAAATTTTTGATTTTATGAAATGTGACTATTGGATTTTGTAGAGGACTGTACCCCCCACCTCATGCTGAAAAGCCAAGGATCACATTTCTATACATGAATTTCTAGCTCAGTTCAAACTTGCCCTTCGCACTGAACAGTTGTGGCAGTCGCAGTCAACCGAAATTTCACCGCTCTGGTATAACGTTTATATTTCAAGGATAAAGTGTTCAAATTAAATCGTGCAAAATGGATTGTGTTCCGGGAGGTATGTACAACAAAACACAACGATAATATTATGTATATATGTGTTACATATGTTGTTTTCTTAAACTCAAACTTCGGTCTGTACAACACAATATATTTTGGAGAAATTAAATTTTCACCGAACGAAATAGTTATGTATACCACCGCATTCCAAGGTCGTATTGGTAGAATCTTTTAGATTAAATCTTCCTCTTTCGAATCGTGAAATTTCTAGCTGCGTCTAGGTGCGTCTGTAGAAATGCGATAAAGTTTTGTAAAGCGTTACGTGTTATTTGTTTCGGTATCGAATGCTTTGCCAAGCATTTAAATATAGGTGAATCGCGGCGTACAATTTCTGTCCGTTAAAATTTTTGTCCGAAGGTCTGCTATATTGCCTCGCATTGTGTCTAGGGCTTTAGATTCTCCAGCAAGTACAGTACCATCCAAAACTTTAGTAAAAATACAACTATTTATCGAT
>NW_022639725.1:0-152 GCF_010583005.1 Odontomachus brunneus
AGGTCATCGAAAACATTCTGTCTCTAGCGACTCTTCTACCTGACGAGTTCGCCTGTAGACTTATGAAAGGACCCGGTTACATGGCGGTGAGCGCAGGAGAAGTCATGCATGTCGTCCAATGCATTCCTGTTGAAGTCACCGTGCGACGTACG
>NW_022639725.1:243-2497 GCF_010583005.1 Odontomachus brunneus
GGTTACATGGCGGTGAGCGCAGGAGAAGTCATGCATGTCGTCCAATGCATTCCTGTTGAAGTCACCGTGCGACGTACTAAGGAGTGTTACCTCGAACTTCCTATTACCCTACGAAACACTTCCTTATACCTTACTCCCAAATCCCATATCATCACACGAATAGGAACACAAAGAGAGTGCTCATATGAGCTGCCCACTCTCTACCGAATAGAAGATACTTGGATCCAGCTGACACCGGATCCTCATGTACGCCAAATTGCACCCCAACAACTCCAACCACTAACCAAAATTTCCTGGAGATACCTGACACCCGGTTCCTTAGCCACAAGCGGCATATACAGCCAAGAAGATATTAACAAACTCCGTGACCACATCATGTTCCCGGCCGAAAAACCAGCTTTACTAAATTCAGTTGCCAGAGGCATCACCGGTTATTCACACGGTGACGGCACCATTTCCATGTATAACCTAATGGACGAAGACACTCTCAATAAAATCGCCCAGAGCACAGCTTCTAGACTCTGGCGCGGTTTTGTAACCTTTGGTTCAGCAACAGCAGGAGTACTCGGAATTTTCATAATAATCAGAGTGATCAAAATTATTATAGATACCGCCATCCATGGATACGCCCTACACACGGTCTACGGCTGCGGCCTGCAACTCATAGGAGCTGTGTGGAGTTCACTCACCCACCTACTCCTCCACCTCGCGCATAGACCACAGCAGCAAGGAAAAAGAGACAACAACGACCAACAGGACAACGGAGAAGAACTACAAACTGTTTCAACACACCCAACCACTACGAACGACGGACAGACAGCACCCACAGCGCCCAGTCCTCTTAGAATAACTATACAACCCTCGCAGACCGTTTCTTTTAAGGAATTAAACGAGAGAATCTCAGAGTTAGAACAAATCCCTCCGAAAACATCGGAATTTGTCTTAAAAAGGGGGAAGGTGTAACGTCTCAGCCCCATAAAACTTCAATTTTTCGCGATTACTACGATACTTAAACTGCGCGATAACCAGAGGCCGATTTGTGCTAATCTGAGACATAGAACGCCGTATGAACCAAGTAGTATACTTAAATACTTCGAAGCGCTATATGAGAAATCACGATATCAATAGACAAGGACAGAATATATTTTAGGCAAATTGATTCGTAGTAGAAATAATTAAGAATTCAAAAGGTACGTTGAAGATAATACTCCAAAGTCCACGATATCATGAGCTCTCATAGAATAAACTATACGCGACATTATAATTAGTTATCATAAGTTTTATTGTATTTAAAAACAAGGAATCTTACTAATTCACTCGTCAAAAACGGCCAAGGATAAAATCAGACTATTATAGAAATAAAGTATTTATATAACCACTCAAAAGGCCATACATGACGAAGGAATTGGTAGGAAACTCAAATAATATAGAATATTCGCATAGCGAACTCGCTAGGACACGAACAAACGCGTTCAGCATGATGTCATCGCGTCACTATGCATCACGCCACCGTACATCACGTCATCCGGCCACCCGCACGCGGTACCGAGAAGCTGAAGAGCGGTGGAATCCCTTTGGAAAAGACCGACTCGGGGACCACCATGCCACTCTGAAATTCGGCGCTGCAACCCGACCGCCGTCGGAAGCCGCCGGAACCGAACGAAGCCCCGTCGGAGGCCCTATAAAAGCCGTGCCCCCGGAGCGCCCGGGCAGTTCCGCAAAATTTTTCATAAGTCTTAAACGTAATTTTCGACGTAATGCAGTTCTACACACAGTCTTACACATCTTGCACTCGTTCATCTGCCGAACTCAACTCATACACTTAAAAATACACTTCAACCTTTGTACTAATTTCTCTCGCCGACCCGTTGCTAAAAAGCATTTGTTCGGAAGATCGTATACACAAATACACAAGTTAACGACTTTACATCGGGGACGACTCCGAGATCTACAATTTCCAAAGAGCCCATCGCCTGATACATTAAGGTGACCATCCGGGCCCTTCCACTGACAGACAGCCAACATTGTGAGCCCATGCGAGCGTGTCCTGGCGAGTTACTATTATATCGACACATTACTGCGATAAACAATCGTAAGTTTACTTCGTATACACACCCTAGCATTTAGAATATTCACACAATAAACTATAAGAGATTTATTACTGTCAATATATGCTGTATTTTATCTTAGTCTTACGATTATTATAATCACTTGGCAACACATAGCCTTTGAATATTCAATATAATAGAACCAT
>NW_022639725.1:5255-9928 GCF_010583005.1 Odontomachus brunneus
ATTATTTGACGAGCCTTGTAATATGTATGACTTGAAAGTTTTAAGTAGCAGTGGAATAAAAATGAATTATAATATTTAATATAATATTGATTGAATAGTAATAATTATAGTAGTGAAAGAATAAAGAAATATAATTGCAGAGAAAGAGAGAGAGAGAGAGAGAGAGAGAGAGAGAGAGAGAGAGAGAGAGAGAGAGAGAGAGAGAGTGTATATATCGTATCCGGAATAAGAAGAGCGAAAGTTGATGGATAGATTAATTGTAATCCTGCTATAGGCTCGAATACGAATAAAGTATTTTATTAAATTTTATTGATCGTCAGTGAATACATATATTAATGCCTGCACCACAGCTTGTTGCTATCATTTATATTCTCTTCGAAATTTATTTTAGATGTCGGGACTTCTTGATCTTTCGGCTTTAATTATATATATTCTGGTATTTCTGCAAAGGTTTGTGAAGTCTGAGCGACCGGCTTCGGCGGGAATGGTCTTAATGACGCGCGAATCTCAATAAAATGATTTCTCGAATATATATAATACTGGTACGCCGAGTTTTGCCGTGCGCGTTAACCACTGCTGTCTGCAACTTCTCCTTGACATCTAATTATTTAAATTATAATTTAAAGTGATTGAAATTTCGTTAATAAACTCCGAGAGGACTGCTTCATGCAGCTGAGAGACGAAAAGATATAAGTGTGAAAGAATTAGGTAAAAGTAACACGGTCGCCCTTAGGTAAGCGTGCTGTAACTTGACACGGAACACGGATGCGGACGTTTAAGAGGTATTAAAACAAATGATCATAAAAGAAAGGAATTTATTTTAATGTATATTTGTTGGCTTTGTGACGTGTAACAATTATAATTATTGTAATGATAATAGTTGTTATAATAATTGGAAAGTGATAATAAAATTTGAGTCGAGTTGGCGGTAATGAATTTCTTATAATTTGTCATGTAAATACTCAAAAGCTAATATAATAGTAACTTACGATTATTGTGTAGTAGCTGTGCGTCGCTCTTATAATAATTCGCCAGGACACGCTCGCAAAGGTCGGTCGGTGTTGCCGGCGGTCAGTCAAAGGGCCCGGGCGGTGGCCTATTGGTAGCAGGCGACGGCCGGAGCGGAAGTAGAATATTTCGGTATAGTTTCCGAATTGTGTAATATCGTGTAGTAATGTGTAATTTCTCCCGAACAAATGCTTCGTAGCAACGGGTCGGCGAGACTAGTTAATACAGAGGTTGAAGTGTAAAAATTATGTGTTACAGAATAATATATGTGTGTCTGAGAAAAATGTCGAGTAACTACTGACAAAATTGTGTGTCGCACTGTGTATAAAATGTTGAAGTAGAACTGCTACTACTGAACTAAAATTACGTGTGAGTGTCGCGAGGAAAAAATGATGAACTGAACTGAACTAAAATAATGTGTGTGTCGTATGTAAAAAACATTGAAGCACTGCGGAGCGAAAATTATGTGTGAGTGTCGTAATGAAAAATGATGAAACACTGCGATTGCGACTCCTCGCGACTGCGACTACTCGCGACTGCGACGACTACCGCGAATAATGCTCGCGCGCTCCGGTGGCAAGGCTTATATAGGCTCCGGCGGCTTCCGACGGCGGCCGGGCTGCAGCGCTGAATTGCAGGGTGGCATGGTGGTCCCAAGTCGGCCTTCATTAAAGAAATTCCACTACTCTTCAGCTTCCTGGTACTGCATGCGGGTGGCTGAATGACGTGATGCACGGTGGCGTGATGCATAGCGACGCGATGATATCATTTTGTTATTGTTCGTTCGTGTCCATGCGAGTTCGCAACGCGAATATTTTATATTATTCTAATTGTATTAATAATTCTGTTGTTATGTATGGCCTTTTATACTTCCCCATTAATTGCAATGATATATTATCATACTAGAGTGCTTTTATTGTACTGTTGACGATTTTATAATTTAATCTCGGCCCTTTTTAACAATTGAATTATTAAATCCGCTGTTAAAATAGGTTTTCGCTTAAAATACTACTTATGTTATTACTCAGTTAGCACAAATCGGCCAATGGCCACTATGGCCTTTTAATATTATAGTGACGCGAAAGTTTTAAAGTTTTTGGAGGCCTGGACGTTACACCTGACAGACAACGAATAAAACACGTTTCAAATATTAAATCCATTTCATTCTTCGAGAATCGCATTCTACAATTCAATATTATTCAAGATACATCCTTTTAGTATTTTTCCTCGATTTCCTTTATTTAGTAGACTTTCCTTTATTGCAAAACCACGCCCTCAAGGCAATCAGTCTATAACGTTAGCATTTTCGATACAGTTTCGGAATCTTATATTTTTCTTGTTTTCAATTCTTTATTTCTCATTCCATTTACATACATCAATCTGAATCATTTTACATTTTATTTCTGTTCTACTACTTATTACAATCTAGCCATTTTTCATAGAAAGTTATTACTTTTAAGTCATTTTACTCTCATTACACTTAAACACACACTTAAATAACTTCCTCTCGATTCACCGCTCTCTACCAGCCCTGGCTATTGTCGGTGAATGCAGGCAGGCCTAAAACAAAAGAGAGCAAACTTTTCTTGTGTCTGAGTGGTCGCAAGGGACGTTACACTGAAATTGGTGGCAGCGCGGTGGGATTGGTTTAGGTGACACCGTTAGGAAGCATTAGAATACACAAAACAATTTTCTTTACCTTACTCCCTATAATTTTAATTTTTACAAATGGCAACTAGAAGCTTACGATCAAATTCAAATAAATCTTTACCCGAGGCTACAGTAGAACTCACTATGGGCGAATCAGAGAACGTTAAAAGTAGGTTAGAAAGACTAGAAAAATTAGAAGAAAAAGAAAGAGAAATCCGCGAAATGACAGAAACTTTACAGAAAGAAAAGGAGGCATACAGTAGAAATCTTTTGAACACTCAAAATACTCAAGCCATAATGGCAGATTTTTTTAAGGAAATTCAAACATTTAAACCATTAATCAATCAAGTTAATATTCTACAAGAGCAAATCACTTCATTACGAAATAACCCACAACCACGAAGTTCCACACATCAACCTATACACGAAGAACGCATTAATTCTTTCATTACCCCCATTGCTCCGGTGAATTCCCCTAATTTTCTTGAACCACCTCTCATTCGTTTAAAAGACATCGTCGACACAATTCCCAAATATGACGGACAACGGATGTCCGTATTTCAATTTAGCAAATTATGCGAACGCGCTTTAGATTTAATTCCGCCTCATCAGGAACCTTTTTTAATTCAACTAGTACTCAACAAATTAGTCGGACATGCGTATACTGCCATCGAAGGCACACACCTCAACACGATCGCCGCTTTAACACGAAAGTTGAAACAAATTTTTGGACCAAATAAATCATTAAATCAATATAAAGGAGAACTTGGTAACGCTTATATGAAACCTAACGAAAGCATTTTTGATTACATCGCTCGCATCAAAGAATTACGTACGGCCATAATCGACGGTGAACTCGAACTTCATAATAGACTTGACGATTATACGATGGACAATATTGATTTTGACGTTTTAGAAAGTGTTATAAATGGCCTACCCTCAGAATTACTAATCCGCGTTAAAATAGAAGGTTACAACAATTTAGATGAAGCATTTATGAAGGCGATACAGATGTCTAGAGACCGAAACACAACGACGCAAAGCCCCTTTCACTAGATCTTATTCCCCTGCACCTTTAGCTAGGCAGGACGCTCCTTTAAATCCCCGTGGAACTCATCCGCAATTGCAAATTAGTCCTAATCAGCCTCGAAGCATTCTGCAGAGACCCTCTGTACCTTTCATTAAACCACTCGTTCCTGGAACACCTGGTCCTAATGCCCCCTTCGGAAAATTTTGTCGATACTGTAAAACCGAGGGACATCTTGTAAATGAGTGCTTTAAATTAAAATATAGAAATTTGTATCCGCGACAACAAGCCGCTCCTTTAACTCGGGACACCGTAACTCAGAATGTAGAGTCGGGAAACGAGACACGCGCTCCGGTAACGAGCGACGTCCGCCGGGACGCGACGGAAAAAACGGGACGTCCAGTTGTAAAATTTCAGGAGACAAGCGAGCCAGTCCAGTGAAAACCCCAATTAAAATAAGTGCTCCAAACGTAATCTTGTCTTCCGAAGACTTAAAGAGAGCCTACATCTTTATGGTCGATTCAGGGTCCGATGTTAATTTAATATGGAGGCAATGCCTCAATGATAACGCGAAAATCGATAAAAACGACGAAATGACACTACAAGGTATTTCACCGGAACCTATTCGAACCTTAGGCTCTACACTCATTAATTTGCTCGGGAAGCAAACCAAATTCCACATTTTGGCCGAGAATTTCGTACTAAGACAGTATGGTGTCTTAAGCACAGCATTTTTTACTCAGCATGACGCGACTATCAATTATAAGGAAAAATCAATTTCCTGCGGTATAGTACACATTCCGTTCGCTGAGGCAGAACATATAGAAATCAAACCGCGTACCGCGACACCCTTTTGCGTCATAATCACTAACCCCGAAAAATCTCAAGGATATCTCCCACGTCTAGAATCTAAAGACGGCATATTTTTAGGTGACGCTGTTGTCACCAATTGCGAAGGCAAGGCATATTTACCAATTTTCAATACTAC
>NW_022639725.1:9938-10234 GCF_010583005.1 Odontomachus brunneus
CACCCTTTTGCGTCATAATCACTAACCCCGAAAAATCTCAAGGATATCTCCCACGTCTAGAATCTAAAGACGGCATATTTTTAGGTGACGCTATAGTTACCAATCGCAAAGGCAAGGCATACTTACCAATTTTCAATACTACCTCAGAGGTGATCGATGCTATAATCCCCCATGTCGAATTACTCGATTTCGACGTTCTGGATACACAGGTGGTCTCTGGCCGAGGTCAGGAAGATCCTTGTGTTGGTACCGCGACCCGAGGGCTTGCAGGTATCCACGGTCCGTTCTCCCTCCCA
>NW_022639725.1:10244-10394 GCF_010583005.1 Odontomachus brunneus
ACATAGCTTTTGAAACGTTACAAAATTACTTAATTACAGAACCGCTTCTACAATATACCCCGATTTTTCGCGATCTTTTAACTTAACGACAGATGCGTCAGGATACGCTATAGGCGGAGTTTTAAGTCAAGGTCCTATAGGGAAGGATCT
>NW_022639725.1:10617-10975 GCF_010583005.1 Odontomachus brunneus
AAGGATCCTTTATCGCGCCTATGGAAATGGCGTACCAAATTGTCAGAATATGAGTTCGAAATCCAGTATAAAAAAGGGACCCTCAACAGCAACGCAGATGCGTTGTCGCGAAATCCTCCGATTGCCTCAAGCAATCCTCTTTCTACTTCAGATCCCTTTATTCCAAATGAATCCTCTAACGAATCCCTATTTTCTTATCAAACTGCACCTAGTAGATTACACTGCAGTGACACTCGCGATAGCTCGCGTATTTCAACACAACTCTCGCAAACGCGACCCCCAATTGCAAGCCTAGATGACAATGCTTTATCCTCACCTCCTGCGGAAGCAGAGCAAACATTCATATTCCCTCCTACAA
>NW_022639725.1:10985-11295 GCF_010583005.1 Odontomachus brunneus
TAACACAACTTCCGCAAACTCGACTCCCAATTGCAAACTTAGATGACAATGCTTTATCCTCACCTCCTGCGGAAGCAGAGCAAACATTCATATTCCCTCCTACAAACATCCAAAGTTCCCCAAATATTAATGACGAAGAACCTGCCACAGAAATCGAAATACCTTACGACGATATTAGTAACGAAATCAGTAATGAAGTTCAACCTGAAATAAGAAACATAGGATGGGATAACATATTTTCGACGTCGGACGAGGAACAGTCAGATCCAGAATTCATAAATGAAACTGAGAGCAGCGAAGACGAAGAGAT
>NW_022639725.1:11481-13316 GCF_010583005.1 Odontomachus brunneus
ACAGATCACTTCGACGACATTCCGTGGAGATACATTCAGAAACAGTTATTAAAGCACTTCGAAGATGAAAAAATTAGTATAACCATTTGTAAAGGATTAATACAAACTCCAAGAGAGGAGAAAAGACAAGAATTAATAGAAGAAAACCATTCTACTGCAATAGGTGGACACAAAGGTGTCACTAAAACATATAATAGATTAAAAACTAATTATTCTTGGCCTAACATGAAAAAGGACATTCAGAGTTTTATTCAACGTTGTAGAGAGTGTCAGTTAAAAAAGCTGACAAGAATTAAAATCAAACAGCCCATGATCATCACAGATACTCCCGGTGCTGCATTTGACAAAATTGTATTAGATATAGTGGGACCCTTATCCACTACAGAACAAGGAAATACTCACATACTAACTATCCAAAATCTACTCACCAAATACTCCGTAGCAATCCCTTTAAACAAAGTTACTTCCTTAGCGATAGCAGACGCATTCACTAAAAATTTCATTTGTATCTATGGAGCTCCTAAAGCACTTTTAACAGATCAAGGATCTAATGTTCTAACTTCTCTAATGCGGAATCTATCGAAGAACTTCGGTATTAAACAGTACAAAACCACCGCTTATCACCCCCAGTCCCAAGGATCCATTGAGAGATCTCACCACTCCTTAACCGAATCTAAAAACCGAATCTAAAAACACAAATAGCGAAGGAGAACAATTGGGATGACTACTTAAAATTAGCAATGTTTTCATACAACACTAGCATTCACGAAAGTACTCAGTACACACCATTTCAACTAGTTTACGGTCGAATACCGCGACTCCCCTCATCCCAGAAATTACTTAAAGAAAATCTAGAGCCTACTTATCACGAATATTTAACTGACTTATTTCAAAAATTACAAGAAACACAAGACGAAGCAAGACAGAATTTAATAAGATCGAAAGAAAGGAACAAATATTATTATGACAAACATATCAATCCTGCAACATTTAAGGAAGGAGATTTTGTATTCTTATTAAAGGAACCCACAAAGGGAAAATTTTCAGATCAATACACCGGACCCTACAAGGTCTTAGAAATATTACTAAATAATAATGTTACAATACAGCATGGAAATACAACGCGCACAGTACACGTGGATAAATTGAAGCTTTCGCATATTGAACCAGGATGAGCATAGCTAACGCGCACTTCTGTTTCAGAGTGTTCCTAGTATACAGTTGTAACGTCCCGTTTGGTCGCTCAGATTAACGAAACGTTTGCTCTCTCTTTGTTTTAGACCTACCTGCATACACCGGCAATAGTCTGGGGAGGTGGAGAGCTGTGCACCGAGAGGAAGTTTCAAGCGAGTGTAGTGTTGTGCAAGAAATAATGTAATGATAATTGTGATAAACGATGAATGTATGAACTGAATAAAAATGAATTTATATATTTACTACGTGCTTTATTCGTCCCTTAGCAAATAATAAAAAAGTAATTAATATATTGAAGATCTATTTAAATGATTTGATAATGTAAAAGTTAATGAAAAGCAAAAATCCATAAGAACGATCGAAATAGGTTTTGCTTTATGGGTAGGGATAATTGAGATGGTAAATTCAGTTTGGGTTTAGTGTATTCTTAATAAGGCTCAACAATCAAGGAGCTCTGTCAGAGTGTCGTTCAGAAATCCCACGCTTAGGGAATCTTCATCACGCGCTACTCTGCAATTCGCTGCATTAATAATTAAGTTCCGGGGCATGCGAGACGCTGCCGAAACTGTCAGAGCTCTGTATTATAAGCAAAAGAATCTGCCAGGAGCAGTTAAGCTACCTGAAGCAGAGATAGAGAGAGA
>NW_022639725.1:13793-17053 GCF_010583005.1 Odontomachus brunneus
GAGAGAAATTAGTACAAAGGTTGAAGTGTATTTTTAAGTGTATGTGTCGAGTTCGGCAGATGAACGAGTGCAAGATGTGTAATACTGTGTGTAGAACTGCACTACGTCGGAAATTACGTTTAAGACTTATGAAAAATTTTGCGGAACTGCCCGGGCGCTTCGGGGGCACGGCTTTTATAGGGCCTCCGACGGGGCTTCGTTCGGTTTCGGCGGCTTCCGACGGCGGCCGGGCTGCAGCGCCGAATTTCAGAGTGGCATGGTGGTCCCCGAGTCGGTCTTTTCCAAAGGGATTCCACCGCTCTTCAGCTTCTCGGTACCGCGTGCGGGTGGCCGGATGACGTGATGTACGGTGGCGTGATGCATAGCGACGCGATGATATCATGCTGAACGCGTTTGTTCATGTCCTAGCGAGTTCGCTATGCGAATATTCTATATTATTTGAGTTTCCTACCAATTCCTTCGTCATGTATGGCCTTTTGAGTGGTTATATGAATACTTCATTTCTATAATAGTCTGATTTTATCCTTGGCCGTTTTTGACGAGTGAATTAGTAAGATTCCTCGTTTCTAAATACAATAAAACTTATATTAACTAATTAGAGTTTATTCTATGGGAGCTCATGATATCGTGGACTTTGGATTGTTATCTTTAACGTACCTTTTGAATTCTTAATTATTTCTACTGCGAATCAATTTGCCTAAAATATATTCCGTTCTTGTCTACCGATATCGTGACTTCTCATATAGCGCTTTGAAGTATTTAAGTATTCTATTTGGTTCATACGGCGTTCTATGTCTCAGGTCAGCACAAATCGGCCTCTGGTTATCGCGCAGTTTAAATATCGCAGTAATCGCGAAAAATTGAAGTTTTATGGGGCTGGGACGTTACACCTCCCCCCTTTTTAAGACAAATTCCGATGTTTTCGGAGAGATTTGTTCTAACTCTGAGATCCTCTCGTTTAATTCCTTAAAAGAAACGGTCTGCAAGGGTTGTATAGTTATTTTAAGAGGACTGGGCGCTGTGGGTGCTGTCTGTCCGTCGTTCGTAGTGGATGGGTGTGTTGAAACAGCTTGTAATTCTTCTCCGTTGTTCTGTTGGTCGTTGTTGTCCCTTTTTCCTTGCTGTTGTGGTCTATGGGCGAGGTGGAGGAGTAGGTGAATGAGTGAACTCCACACAGCTCCTATGAGTTGCAGGCCGCAGCCGTACACTGTGTGTAGGGCATATCCGTGAATCGCGGTATCTATAATAATTTTGATTACTCTGATTATTATGAAAATTCCGAGTACTCCTGCTGTTGCTGAACCAAATGTAACAAAGCCGCCCCAGAGTCTAGAGGCTGTGCTCTGGGCGATTTTATTGAGAGTATCTTCGTCCATTAGGTTATACATGGAAATGGTGCCGTCACTGTGTGAATAACCGGTTATGTCTCTGGCAACTGAATTTAGTAAAGCTGGTTTTTCGGCCGGGAACATGATGTGATCACGGAGTTTGTTAATATCTTCTTGGCTGTATATGCCGCTTGTGGCTAAGGAACCGGGTGTCAGGTATCTCCAGGAAATTTTGGTTAGTGGTTGGAGTTGTTGGGGTGCAATTTGGCGTACATGAGGATCCGGTGTCAGCTGGATCCAAGTATCTTCTATTCGGTAGAGAGTGGGCAACTCGTATGAGCACTCTCTTTGGGTTCCTATTCTTGTGATGATATGGGACTTGGGAGTAAGGTATAAGGAAGCGTTTTGTAAGGTGATAGGAAGTTCGAGGTAGCACTCCTTGGTACGTCGCACGGTGACTTCAACAGGAATGCATTGGACGACATGCATGACTTCTCCTGCGCTCACCGCCATGTAACCGGGTCCTTTCATAAGTCTATAGGCAAACTCGTCAGGTAGAAGAGTCGCTAGAGACAGGATGTTTTCGATGACCTTCTTCTCGAGCTCACATCGTTGCTTGACTACGTTCTGATAGAGGTTCGTCATCTGGGTGCGCATATGTTTTTCCACGTAGACAAATTTTAAATTTACGTAGCTAAAGATGTCGAGGTTGTCTACCGAAATATCATTTCGGTGTTTTGGTTCGTTTCCTTTTGTTGTTTCCACGATAAATAATTTTGGATGTTCTGTACGTTGCAGTGTATAGCCGCAGAGTTGAATCTCTTTAGTTGTCATGAGAGCGAAAGTGATGTCCTGAGTGATGAGTGAATAGACGACGGGAGAATTATGTTGTGCGGTGTCGTCTCTAATTTTTTTCGCAAATCCTTCATATAAGACATCGTAGCCATGGAAGTCGCACGTTGTTACTGGTACGGTGTTCCAAAAGGTGTGGCCATCATTGGGGTCGACGCATCGTCCTTTTAATTCGCAGGTTGTTCCAGATTTTAGATGAATTTTTCCACTGTTCAGATGTACGGGTACATATGAAGATCTTAATGTAATTTTTGCAATGGCCGTGACGACAACGTTATCCCAGTCGCCGCAAGAGTCATTATATTTTCCTCCGGTACATTTACCGTCGACTGTTAGGGTTCCTGCCATTATCAGGTTACGGACGTTGGTTGTATTAATTAAGAGTTTATTGACGCGATTAAGACCGATATTAGCTGCTCCGGTCTCGTGCATCTGCAGGCAATGATTTCGTCCTATGTCGTCTATGTAGCTGGAGTATCCGCCTCTTACGATGGATATGTGGGAATGCATTCCACAATAGTAGATATGGCGCTGCACCTCAATTTTGCATTGGGTGACCTCGGCATAGTTGTATTCTGACAGTTGGAGTAGTTGGACGTAGACGTTCGTGTCGTTGGTCGTTTTAATGTCCAGGTTGCATTTTTCTGAATTGAGGAGTGAAACAGATGTTATGTTGAGGTGTCGACCTCCGCAATCATATCCCAATAAGGAATTAGTAGGCGAGAGAATCACCAGCAAGATGCCGATGAGTAGCATGTTGTTGTTGACTCCTGTGAACCAAATAGTATTAGCGTGACTTATTCTAGACTTTTAATATTGTACTAGAGCTATTATTAATAATAATATACTAATATAAGAATATTGTTTATATTTGTTATTGTATATTTTTCCTTTATATATTTTGTTATATATGTATATATTCTTGTATTATTATATTATTATTTTTTTTATTATTTTTTTTTTATTATTATTATTATGCCCCTTGTAGTCGGGGGTTAGCAGCGAATTGGTACGCTATTGACTAGATTTTCACTCGTCCTGCACCGGAAGGTGAGGAAAAACTCGAGCGATTATATGAAT
>NW_022639725.1:17063-18052 GCF_010583005.1 Odontomachus brunneus
CGTATTCTTAATTTATTTCCTTCGGTTATTCCATGCCAAGAAGCAGGGCTGTATTCTATAGGGAAATTTAAACGGTTCATGCAGTCGCTGCATAAGGGATGCTGTGATTCTCCTTCTCTTATGTAACCGAAGGCAGTTGTGCACCGGGCATTTTCGATGCCGGGAAACCCTTTTATGAGGGGGTGGATGTAGGGTGCCGGTCTTTTGGGTCTGCACATTCTGGAATGTGAAATTTTACAATACGATTAGTGAAATGATTATAAAGCATGGAAGTTATTTTGTTTGTTCGGTATCCTTTAGTGTTGAGTGTGTCGAAGACTTGTTTATATCTGTGGAAACAGGGAAGACAGAGTACTATAGGCTCGACTACAGCTAGTGCGCGATTACAAAGCAAGCAATAGGCTTGTTCTATTTCTCCAAGTGCAAATCCATGAAATATCCCGTATTTTAGTCCGGGTGGGCAAGATTTTCGTATGTAGCATTTTATACATAGGGCCCCTGGTTGGGTTTGATATTTATATCCAGCTAGTATGACGCATTTTACGCTCATCATACTAGGGTATTGTGCTAATATTTCATCGAGCTTATTCATCTTGAATTATAGAAATGTTGTTAGTTAGTAAAAAGTGTAATGTTGGGTTTTCAAAGAATGTTAGTGTAATGTTAGTGCGATTTAGAATATGAAGTTAGCATAGAAGTGAGTGTGTGGAGATATATTTGAAGCTTTCCGTCCGTAAGCACCTTGATTTATTGACGTTAAGTGAAATGCGGACGGTCTCCACGGGCTGTGGTTTAAAAACAGGAACACCCTGAAACAGAGGTGTCGATTAGTTTTGTTCATCCTGGTTTTATATGTGAAAGCTTTAACTTGTCCATGTGTACTGTGCGTGTTCTCCTTCCATATTGTATAGTAATGTTATTGTTTGGCAATATTTCTAAAACTTTGTATGGTCCTGTATATTGGTCTGGGAATTTTCCTTTAACGGGTT
>NW_022639725.1:18062-18515 GCF_010583005.1 Odontomachus brunneus
GGTGTGTACTGTGCGTGTTCTTCTTCCATATTGTATAGTGATATTATTGTTTGGCAATATTTCTAAAACTTTGTATGGTCCTGTATATTGGTCTGGGCATTTTCCTTTAACGGGTTCTTTTAGTAAAAATACGAAGTCTCCTTCCTTAAAATTTGCGGGGTTAATGCGCTTATCGTAGTAATGTTTATTCCTTTCTTTTGATTTAATTAGGTTTTGTCTAGCTTCATCTTGGGTTTCTTGTAAGCGCTGGAATAAGTCGGAAAGGTATTCCTGGTATGTTGGTTCTAAATTTTCTTCAAGAAGTCTCTGTGACGAGGGAAGACGAGGTATTCGTCCGTAGATTAATTGGAAAGGGGTGTATTGAGTACTTTCGTGTACGCTAGTATTATAAGAGAACATGGCTAGGCTTAAATAATCGTCCCAATTATTTTCTTTCGTAATTTGTGTTTTCAA
>NW_022639725.1:18525-18982 GCF_010583005.1 Odontomachus brunneus
TATGTAATCGTCCCAATTATTTTCTTTTGTGATTTGTGTTTTCAAGTATTCTATTAATGAATGGTGTAATCTTTCGATTGAGCCTTGAGACTGAGGATGGTAGGCTGTGGTTTTATATTGCTTAATGCCAAATTTTCTTGAGAGATTTCTCATTAAAGAAGTTAGAAAATTGGAACCTTGGTCAGTTAAGAGAGCCTTGGGAGCTCCGTAGATGCAAATAAAATCTTTAGTGAAGGCATCGGCTATTGCCAACGAATTTACTTCCTTCAGAGGAATTGCTACCGAATATTTCGTGAGTAAATCTTGAATTGTTAGGATGTGTGTTTCCCTTATTAGTTGCGGGTAAAGGTCCTACTATGTCTAATGAGATTTTATCAAAAGCAACTCCTGGTGTGTCCGTAATGATCATAGGTTGTTTTATTTTTATTCGTGTTAATTTTTTTAATTGGCATTCCCT
>NW_022639725.1:19017-19329 GCF_010583005.1 Odontomachus brunneus
TTTGATTCGTGTTAATTTTTTTAATTGACATTCCCTACATTGTTGAATAAATTTCTGAATATCTCTTTTCATGTTTGGCCATGAGAAATTTGTCTTTAATCTATTATAGGTTTTCGTAACTCCCTTGTGTCCGCCTATTGCAGACGAGTGATTTTCTTCTATAAGCATTAGTCTATTTTCCTCTCTGGGAATTTGTATCAGTCCTTTACAAATTGTTATATTAATATCTTTATCCTCGAAATGTTTTATGAATTGTTTCTGAATGTAGCTCCAGGGAATATCATCGAAACGATCTGTCTTACGCATGCTAAA
>NW_022639725.1:19395-19637 GCF_010583005.1 Odontomachus brunneus
AGAGATTTAATGCAATTTTTTATATTGTCTGAATCTACAATTGTTTGGTTATCTACTTTAATTGGAAGTGATATTAGAACTTTAGTGCCAAAAGCGTTTACCTTAGCTCTTTCTAAATTAATGTTTTCGTATTTTGGAAGACGTTCTGCTTGCTGGTGTTCTTTTGCACCATTATCGTATGGGGTTCCGTCCAAAGTTATAAATATTACTTGGTTGTCGTTGCGTGAAAGAAGTGGTTCGCG
>NW_022639725.1:20003-20482 GCF_010583005.1 Odontomachus brunneus
GGCAACTGGAGGATTCCTCGACAAAGCGTCTGCATTACTATTAAGAGTTCCTTTTTTATATTGGATTTCGAATTCATATTCCGATAGTTTAGTGCGCCACTTCCACAGTCGGGAAGATGGGTCCTTAATTGAATTGAGCCATACTAAAGGTTTATGGTCCGTAATATTTGTAAATTTTCGTCCGTATAAATATGGTCTAAAATAATTAGTACAATATACAATAGCCAGACATTCTTTTTCTATCGTAGAATAATTTTGTTCTGCCGAGTTCAGAATTCTTGAAGTGTACGCGATCGGAAGATCCTTTCCGACCGGTCCTTGACTTAAAACTCCGCCTATGGCGAATCCTGACGTGTCTGTCGTTAAGTTAAAGGGTCGTGAGAAATCGGGATATTGTAACAAAGGTTCGGTGATTAAATAATTTCTCAAGATTTCGAAAGCTTGTGCTTGTTGTTCTCCCAAATCGAATTGTCTATCTT
>NW_022639725.1:20492-21823 GCF_010583005.1 Odontomachus brunneus
GTTTCGAGAGCTTGTGCTTGTTGTTCTCCCCAATCGAATTGTCTATCATTCTTTAATAAATCAGTTAAGGGTTTGGCTATTTTGGAAAAGTTGGAAATGAAACGTCTATAATATCCGGAAAGTCCTAAAAATTCTTTAAAGTTTTTCTGGGTTTTTGGTGTAGGAAATTCCTTGATGGATTTAATTTTTGACGGATCTGGTTTAACACCGTCTGAACTTATTATATGCCCAAGGTAATGTAACGGAATACACACCCACCGGACAGTAAATTCATTTTTTTTCTCTTCTCGTATAGTGTCACGTCCGTCACGATTGTAATACTCCGCTAACTTTACTTGCCCTAAGCCCGCCGACGCAAGCGCCACCTCTCCAGGTGGATAGTAAGTTACCGCGGGCCCTAAGCCCGCCGACGCGAGCGACATCTCGCTGGGTGGAACATAAGCTATCTCAGCTGTTTCTCCAATCCCTCTACCTAGGACCAGGTAACTTTCCCGAACCTTCGAGATCCTTCCAGACCCTTCCCGAACAACCGAGAACCTTCCAGAGGTCTCCCGATCCCTCAGCTAAGGAAGACTCCCTCCACTCCTTGAGGCCAGGTAGCTCCTTCCAAACCTTTCCAGAACCTTCGAGAACCTTCGAGACCTTTCCCGAATCGTCCAGATGTTTCCTTAACCCTTCCGGAAGAAGTCCCTTCCTCGAGCCTAAAGGGTTTATAAGGCGTTGCGCAAAACGCAGCCGGTCAGTCTCAACTCGGGAGCCGTTCCAGTCGGATACACCACCGACTCCGCGCCGCGATAGCGCAAGTATCTATCTCCTCCTAACCCTAGAATTACTCGACTCCTAACTCCAGAATATTCTCATATACTCAATTCCTAACTCTAGAATATTCTTACTCTTAATACTAAAACCTACTCGCGTATTTCAACTTCTAGAATATTTTCAGTAAGTAATATTAGAAATTGTTTAAGTCTAGCATTTAGCATCTTAACTCTAATATTTTTCAATAAGAATCGCGTGCTCAATTACTGTACTACCATCACAACATCACTTGAATTGCACATGTACCATTTAGAAATTATTCAGAAATATAACTTGTTAACTTGATATTTTATTCTAAAATAATTCTTATTCTCGAACCTTCCCTAAATCCACGCATCCAAAACGTGCAACGAGTGAAGCCAGTGATGCAATTTTGACCTGCGTAACGGATCCTCCGACTTCAAGGGCTTAACCCTTCCGGCCTCAGGTAACGAAACGCAAGACAGGCACGGAGCCGTCCCTTGTGCTCGCCGTCGGTGCATCGTTCTCTGCGCCACCGCCTGTAATTTGCC
>NW_022639725.1:21833-22732 GCF_010583005.1 Odontomachus brunneus
GCACGGAGCCGTCCCTTGTGCTCGCCGTCGGTGCATCATTCCCTGCGCCACCGCCTGTAATTTGCCGAGTAGCGACTAGAGCCGTATTTGCGCTCCCTACCAAATTGCAGGCTCTGTCCTGTGATCCGCTGAACGGCGACCAGAGCCGTCCTTGTGCTCTCCGTTCGGAATTCGCATGAACAGAATCGCGCTCGCGAATAATATGAGTAACAACAGAAACTGCATCTATGGCTAGGACTCGCCGTGCCGGACGCAAGGTCCAATATCGACGACTGTATAATGGACTTAACGCGCCTGTACGCGCAAGTGATAGTGCCTTAATCGGGATAGAATCCCCGCTATACTCCGTTCCTCAACGATCCTATCGACTCACCAAAGTGACGACGGCGTACCCAAACTTGCCTCCGCTTGATATTCCGGGAAGTGACCCACGTCGGAAACGTTATATGGAGATCCGAGCGGAGCTGTTGCATACACACTACGGAAGCGCCACATCTGAGCACTGGCCCCGGGAACCTGAGGTAATCATCCTGGAGTAGGGCCGCCGCCACCAGGTGCACATAGCATTGGAGTCCGAGGTGATCGTCTCGAAGCAGCGCCCTCTTACAGTCACCCCCGAAACTACCCAGCGCATGTCGGTAAGTACAGATGCCCACACTACTATGCCGCGACTGCGCGCCATCTGTGAACGTGCAAGGTGAATCTTAACACCGGCAACGAAGCCGGTAACGTATCATCGAGTGAAGTCATTGCGCTAAAACTCTAACCTGCTTCTCTGCCACGGATTAATCGGGTGGGATCTCTAGATCGCGCGTACCCCCGGGGAGAAACCACGGTTTCATTTGACCCGAAAATTGCGATCGTGTCTCGCGTCAAGGGCCCGAGCCCTGCGATCGTAA
>NW_022639725.1:22760-24010 GCF_010583005.1 Odontomachus brunneus
AACGTTATATGGAGATCCGAGCGGAGCTGTTGCATACACACTACGGAGGCGCCACACCTGAGCACTGGCCCCGGGAACCTGAGGTAATCATCCTGGAGTAGGGCCGCCGCCACCAGGTGCACATAGCATTGGAGTCCGAGGTGATCGTCTCGAAGCAGCGCCCTCTTACAGTCACCCCCGAAACTACCCAGCGCATGTCGGTAAGTACAGATGCCCACACTACTATGCCGCGACTGCGCGCCATCTGTGAACGTGCAAGGTGAATCTTAACACCGGCAACGAAGCCGGTAACGTATCATCGAGTGAAGTCATTGCGCTAAAACTCTAACCTGCTTCTCTGCCACGGATTATTCGGGTGGGACCTCTAGATCGCGCGTACCCCCGGGGAGAAACCACGGTTTCATTTGACCCGAAAATTGCGATCGTGTCTCGCGTCGAGGGCGCGAGGCCTGCGATCGTAATCAGGCAGCCGCGGCCGACCGAGACGTAACAGTAAGCTACTTCGTGACGCAAAAATTCACATTTATCGGGTTGCAAGTTTAAATTAGCTTTTTTTAATTTCTTCATTAATCTTTTAAACTTTATATTATGTTCTTCCAAAGAACGGGCATAAATTACAATATCGTCCATGTAGACAAAAAGTTCGTTACCTTGAAGACCTGACAGTACATTGTCCATTAATCTTTGAAAAGTGGCTGGCGCATTCTTAAGTCCGAAGGGCATTCTTTTAAATTGATAATGACCATATGGCGTGCTGAAGGCAGTTTTAGGAGCGTCCTTAGGGGACATTGGGATTTGATGGAAACCGGATGCAAGATCCAATATGGAAAAGAATTTTGCATTACCTAGCTGGTCTAAAATGTCTGTAATATTCGGAAGGGGATAGGCGTCTCCTATAGTTTTTTCGTTTAATAGTCGATAGTCGATTACCATACGCCATCATTTATTGCCGTGTGAATCGGCCTTTTTAGGAACGACATAAAGAGGTGAATTATAGGGGGATCTCGAAAGTTCTATAACATCTTTTTGTAATAAATCATTAACTTGTTTATCTACCTCTTCTTTATGAAGAGGTGGAAACCTAATTGCTTTACATGAATTGGTACTTCATTTGTTGTGGGAATCGAATGTTCAGAAAAGCTGGTAATTTCTAGTCTTTCATTTGATAAATGGAATCTATCTGAATTTTCATGAATCAAAGCTTTTACGTGTCTCTCTTCTTCACTATTTAAATGCTCAAGGCGCAGCAA
>NW_022639725.1:24400-25562 GCF_010583005.1 Odontomachus brunneus
GAAACTACGGCATTACCTAGATATATGCCGTCCCTAGATTTTAATGATGGAATATACTCCTGAGTTTTCTCGGGGTTCGTAATAACGACGTAAAAGGGCGTGATTATACGCGGTTTGACATTAATGCATTCTAGCTCGGCGAATGGAATACGTACTGAATCACTTGAAATAATTTTTTCTTTATAATTAATGTTTGCATTATGTTGCATAAAAAAGGCGGTGCCTAAAACACCATGTTGTTTAAGCGCGAAGTTCTCGGGTAAGATGTAGAATTCTGTTTGTTTCCCGAGTAATTCTAATGAGACAGAGCCTAAGGTGCGGACTGGTTCCGGCGAAATGCCTTGTAGAATTAATTCATTACTTTTATTTATCTCTATGTCTTCCTTGAACAACTTTGTCTAATTAGGTTGACGTCCGATCCTGAATCAATCATAAATGTATAGGCTTTGTTAAAATCTTTTGACGATAAAATGACGTTAGGTGCGCTCGTTTTAATTTTCACTGGACAGGCTCGTTTGTCTCTTGAAATCTTGCATTCTGACGTCCCGTCTGTTCCGTTGCGTTCCGGCGGACGTCGCTCTTCTCCGGAGCGCGTATCGCGTTTCCCGAATCATTATTTAGTTGTTCAGTGTTACGTTTCGGTCGGCCGCGACTGCCTGATTACGATCGCAGGGCTCGGGCCCTTGACGCGAGACACGATCGCAATTTTCGGGTCAAATGAAACCGTGGTTTCTCCCCGGGGGTACGCGCGATCTAGAGATCCCACCCGATTAATCCGTGGCAGAGAAGCAGGTTAGAGTTTTAGCGCAATGACTTCACTCGATGATACGTTACCGGCTTCGTTGCCGGTGTTAAGGTTCACCTTGCACGTTCACAGATGGCGCGCAGTCGCGGAATAGTAGTGTGGGCATCTGTACTTACCGACATGCGCTGGGTAGTTTCGGGGGTGACTGTAAGAGGGCGCTGCTTCGAGACGATCACCTCGGACTCCAATGCTATGTGCACCTGGTGGCGGCGGCCCTACTCCAGGATGATTACCTCAGGTTCCCGGGGCCAGTGCTCAGGTGTGGCGCCTCCGTAGTGTGTATGCAACAGCTCCGCTCGGATCTCCATATAACGTTTCCGACGTGGATCACTTCCCGGAATATCAAGCGGAGGCAAG
>NW_022639725.1:25572-28472 GCF_010583005.1 Odontomachus brunneus
ATATAACGTTTCCGACGTGGGTCACTTCCCGGAATATCAAGCGGAGGCAAGCTTGGGTACGCCGTCGTTACTTTGGTGAGTCGATAGAATCGTTGAGGAACGGAGTATAGCGGGGATTCTATCCCGATGAAGGCACTATCACTTGCGCGTACAGGCGCGTTAAGTCGATTATACAGTCGTCGATATTGGACCTTGCGTCCGGCACGGCGAGTCCTAGCCATAGATGCAGTTTCTGTTGTTACTCATATTATTCGCGAGCGCGATTCTGTTCATGCGAATTCCGAACGGGGAGCACAAGGACGGCTCTGGTCGCCGTTCAGCGGATCACAGGACAGAGCCTGCAATTTGGTAGGGAGCGCAAGTACGGCTCTAGTCGCTACTCGGCAAATTACAGGCGGTGGCGCAGAGAACGATGCACCGACGGCGAGCACAAGGGACGGCTCCGTGCCTGTCTTGCGTTTCGTTACCTGAGGCCGGAAGGGTTAAGCCCTTGAAGTCGGAGGATCCGTTACGCAGGTCAAAATTGCATCACTGGCTTCACTCGTTGCACGTTTTGGATGCGTGGATTTAGGGAAGGTTCGAGAATAAGAATTATTTTAGAATAAAATATCAAGTTAACAAGTTATATTTCTGAATAATTTCTAAATGGTACATGTGCAATTCAAGTGATGTTGTGATGGTAGTACAGTAATTGAGCACGCGATTCTTATTGAAAAATATTAGAGTTAAGATGCTAAATGCTAGACTTAAACAATTTCTAATATTACTTACTGAAAATATTCTAGAAGTTGAAATACGCGAGTAGGTTTTAGTATTAAGAGTAAGAATATTCTAGAGTTAGGAATTGAGTATATGAGAATATTCTGGAGTTAGGAGTCGAGTAATTCTAGGGTTAGGAGGAGATAGATACTTGCGCTATCGCGGCGCGGAGTCGGTGGTGTATCCGACTGGAACGGCTCCCGAGTTGAGACTGCCTGGCTGCGTTTTGCGCAACGCCTTATAAACCCTTTGGGCTCGAGGAAGGGACTTCTTCCGGAAGGGTTAAGGAAACACCTGGACGATTCGGGAAGGGTCTCGAAGGTTCTCGAAGGTTCTGGAAAGGTTTGGAAGGAGCTACCTGGCCTCAAGGAGTGGAGAGAGTCTTCCTTAGCTGAAGGATCGGGAGACCTCTGGAAGGTTCTCGTTTGTTCGGGAAGGGTCTGGAAGCATCTCGAAGGTTCGGGAAAGTTACCTGGTCCTAGGTAGAGGGATTGGAGAAACAGCTGAGATAGCTTATGTTCCACCCAGCGAGATGTCGCTCGCGTCGGCGGGTTTAGGGCCCGCGGTAACTTACTATCCATCTGGAGAGGTGGCGCTCGCGTCGGCGTGCTTAGGGCAAGTAAAGTTAGCGGAGTATTACAGTCGTGACGGACGTGACACTATACGAGAAGGGGAAAAAAAAAGGAATTTACTGTCCGGTGGGTGTGTATTCCGTTACACTATCGAAAAAATATTGAGGAACTGCTGCGGGCGCGCTGGGGGCCTGGCTTTTATAGGGCCTCGGACGGGGCTTCGTTCGATTCCGGCGGCTTCCGACGGCGGTCGGGCTGCAGCGCCGAATTTCAGAGTGGCATGGTGGTCCCGAGTCGGTCTTTTCCAAAGGGATTCCACCGCTCTTCAGCTTCTCGGTACTGTGTGCGGGTGGCCGGATGACGTGATGTACGGTGGCGTGATGCATAGCGACGCGATGATATCATGCTAAACGCGTTTGTTCGTGTCCTAGCGAGTTCGCTATGCGAATATTCTATATTATTTGAGTTTCCTACCAATTCCTTCGTCATGTATGGCCTTTTGAGTGGTTATATGAATACTTCATTTCTATAATAGTCTGATTTTATCCTTGGCCGTTTTTGACGAGTGAATTAGTAAGATTCCTCGTTTCTAAATACAATAAAACTTATATTAACTAATTAGAGTTTATTCTATGGGAGCTGATGATATCTTGGACTTTGGATTGATATCTTTAATGTACTTTTTGAATTCTTAATTATTTCTACTGCGAATCAATTTGCCTAAAATATATTCCGTCCTTGTCTACCAATATCGTGACTTCTCATATAGCGCTTTGAAGTAATTAAGTATACTATCTGGTTCATACGGCGTTCTATGTCTCAGGTCAGCACAAATCGGCCTCTGGTTATCGCGCAGTTTAAATATCGTAGTAATCGCGAAAAACTGAAGTTTTATGGGGCTGGGACGTTACATGTGATATATAAAATTGTAGTGTATAATAGGTCTTCGTGAGACAGTTTGGTCTGAGAAGCCTAGACTCCAAAGGATATACGCGAGGTAAGGCTGGATAGGGATTAGTAAAGTCGCCCTTAAAGAGGATATGTTGTAACTTGATATGGGAGATGAGAGCGAATACCAAAGAGGTGGTGAGACTGGTATTTACGCTAGAATAGTTCTACAGTATTAAATATTCAAAAGCTAAGTGTTGCCAAGTGATTATAATAATCGTAAGACTAAAATAAAATATAGTATGTATTGACTGTAGTAAATCTCTTATAGTTTATTGTGTAACGTCCTTCGTGACCGCTCAGACACAAAAAACGTTATGTTCTCGTTTTTGTTTTAGGCCTGCCTGCATACACCGACAATAGCCTGGGCTGGTAGAGAACCGTGCATCAAGAGGAAATTATTTATTAGTGTAGTAATATAGTGTAAAAATGAAGTAATTTTATATTATATTTTATTGTGAATGGGAAATAAATTATTTGACGAGCCTTGTAATATATATGACTTGAAAGTTTTAAGTAGCAGTGGAATAAAAAATGAATTATAATATTTAATATAATATTAATTGAATAATAATAATAATAATAATAGGCAGAGAATAAAGATATATATTTGCAGAGAGA
>NW_022639725.1:28482-34682 GCF_010583005.1 Odontomachus brunneus
AAATGGTTTCCCGAATTTATAATAAAATACCCTCGTTCCGTGGGGGTAGGCAAGTCGGGTGTTATAGATACTCGTACGCCGAGTTTTGCCGTGCGCGTTAACCACTGCTGTAGGCGCTCTCTAAATGTTCTGCCTCTTCTCCTTGACATCTAATTATTTAAATTATAATTTAAAGTGATTGAAATTTCGTTAATAAACTCCGAGAGGACTGCTTTATGCAGCTCAGAGACGAAAAGATGTAAGTGTGAAAGAATTATGTAAAAGTAACACGGTCGCCCTTAGGGAAGCGTACTGTAACTTGACACGGAACACGGATGCGGCCGTTTAAGAGATATTAAAACAAATGATCATAAAAGAAAGGAATTTATTTTAATGTATATTTGTTGGCTTTGTGACGTCAAACAATTATAATTATTGTAATGATAATAGTTGTTATAATAATTGGAAAGTGATAATAAAATTTGAGTCGAGTTGGCGGTAATGAATTTCTTATAATTTCTCGTGTAAATACTCAAAAACTAATATAATAGTAACTTACGATTATTGTATAGTAGCTGTGCGTCGCTCTTATAATAATTCGCCAGGACACGCTCGCAAAGGTCGGTCGGTGTTGCCGGCGGTCAGTCGAAGGGCCCGGGCGGTGGCCTATTGGTAGCAGGCGACGGCCGGAGCGGAAGTAGAATATTTCGGTATCGTTTCCGAATTGTAGTAATATCGTGTAGTAATGAGTAATTTTTCCCGAACAAATGCTTCGTAGCAACGGGTCGGCGAGAAAAATTGTGTGTCGCACTATGTGTGAAGTGTTGAAGAAGAACTCGAACTGCGGAGCAAAAATTACGTGTGAGTGTCGCGAGGAAAAAATGATGAACTGCGACTGCGACTGCGACTCCTCGCGACTGCGATTGCGACTCCTCGCGACTGCTCGCGCGCTCCGGTGGCAAGGCTTATATAGGCTTCGGCGGCTTCCGACGGCGGCCGGACTGCAGCGCCGAATTGCAGGGTGGCATGGTGGTCCCAAGTCGGCCTTCAGTAAAGGGATTCCACTACTCTTCAGCTTCCTGGTACTGCATGCGGGTGGCTGAATGACGTGATGCACGGTGGCGTGATGCATAGCAACGCAATGATGTCATTTTGTTATCGTTCGTTCGTGTCCATGCGAGTTCGCAACGCGAATATTTTATATTTTTCTAATTGTATTAATAATTCTGTTGTTATGTATGGCCTTTTATACTTCCCCATTAATTGCAATGATATATTATCATACTAGAGTGCTTTTATTGTACTGTTGACGATTTTACAATTTAATCTCGGCCCTTTTTAACAATTGAATTATTAAATCCGCTGTTAAAATAGGTTTTCGCTTAAAATACTACTTATGCTACATCTCAGTTAGTACAAATCGGCCAATGGCCACTATGGCCTTTTAATATTATAGTGACGCGAAAGTTTTAAAGTTTTTGGAGGCCTGGACGTTACAACTGTATATATATATGTATGTGAGTAGGTTAGGAATGGAAAATAATAGATCGTCCTTAGAGATTATAAAATTATACTAACTGGATCTGGTAGAAAGGAAGTTGAATCATATAACTATAGAATTCGAGTATAATATATAAGTATATTCTTAATTGAAGTGTGATATAATATTGTAGTGTGACATATATAAAATTGTAGTGTAGAATGAATAACGGATTATACAATATCCTTAAATTACATCGATTATATTAAAATATTGAATCAAAAGTTTGACGACAGGTACTTTGCTAAAGACCTACCGGGGCAAGTGTCGGATAAATATGAAATAAAACTTACAGTCAAAATCTCGCAGAGACACGATGAGTCTGGTAAGAGTACGCTTATGCTGGTCCGTACGGGTTCGCAAGGGGTCGCAGATGAATAATGAAATTGCCGAACAAATGCCTGAGGCAACGGGTTGGAGAGTACGCTGAATCTCGAAGAATCCACGAGCAAATGCGAAGATAGTGTAAAATGCTTCACGCAGCTGCATGAGCGTAAACTTGGTATAAGCTGACTGTCTCGAAAAATTCCCGCACAAGTGTCGCGGATGCTCCGGGAGCACCCCTTTTATAGGTCTCGAACGCGCGCTTCGGCTGGGTTCGGTCGGTTCCGACGGCGGTCGGGTCGCAGCGCCGCATCCGGTGCCGAGACGGTGGTCTCGAGTCGGCGTTTTTTCAAAGGGATGCCGCTGCGCTTCGGCTTTTCGTTTGATGCGCTCGGGTGGTCTGATGACGTTATGCGCTGTGGCGTGATGCATAGCGATGATGCATCACGGTGATGTCATGCTGGACGTGTTCATTCGTGTCTGCGCGAGTTCGCTCGCGAATATTCTTATATTATTTTAATTCCCTACCAATTCCTTCGTCATGTATGGCCTTTTGAGTAGTTATATGAATACTTCATTTCTATAATAATCCGAGTTTATCCTTGGCCGTTTTTGACGAGAGAATTAATAAGATTCCTTGTTTTTGACTAAAATGAAACTTATAATGATTAATTAGAGTTATTCTATGAGAGCTCATGATATCGTGGACTTTGGATTGTCATCTTTAACGTACCTTTTGAATTCTTAATTATTTCTTACTGCGGATCAATTTGCCTAAAATATATTCCGTCCTTGTCTACCGATATCGTGACTTCTCATATAGCGCTACGAATGGTTTAAGTATACTATTTGGTTCATACGACGTTCTATGTCTCAGGTTAGCGCAAGTCGGCCTCTGATTATCGCGGAGTTTAAATATCGTAGTAATCGCGAAAAATTAAAGTTTTATGGGGCTGGGACGTTACACTAGTCGCTGGACGACACGCCATTTTGGGCGTTGTTGAAGGGCATGCAAGTAATCTCCCGACCATGACTTCCAAAAACTTTCGGTGATTCGTTGGACCATTTGCCAACGCGACAGTCGGATTTCGTTTAAGTCAAGCACGTTTGGTTCAGCGAGAGCGATAAAAGGGATTCCAATTAAAAAATGACCGGGAGTCAGAGCGTGATAATCGTCGGGATTTTCAGAAATGGGAGCGATCGGACGCGAATTAAGGCACGCTTCGACTCGACAAAGGAGCGTCGACATCTCCTCGAAAGTTAGCGTGTGGAGGCCGATGCATCGTTTTAAATGATGCTTAACACTTTTAACGCCGGCCTCCCACAGGCTACCGAAGTGAGGCGACGCAGGAGGTAGAAAGTGTCACGCGGTTCCGTCGTGAGCGAGTCGGCTGCGGAAGTTAGGATCGCATATTGCTGCAGCATGGGCATTTGAAAGTTCGCGATCGGCGCCGTGAAATGTGGTTCGTTGTCAGAGTACATGGACGTCGGTAATCCTCGACGAGAGACGAATCATTGATATACTGCGATAAAGGTAGGAGAGTTGTAGTCGCTGACGAGCTCTAAGTGCAGAGCTTTGGTCGTGAGGCATACGAACAACGCAATATAGGCCTTTTGCGATTTATGCCCTCGACCAGGCGCTGTGCGGACAACGATCGGACCTGCATAATCGACGCCGGTATGGATAAAGGCGCGAATGGTGCGGTTGACTCTCGCAGCCGGAAGGTTACCCACGAGTTCGACGGGGACGTCGGCGCGTTCACGCGTGCATGGTATACACTTATAAAGGACGGATCGAACAGTGGCACGAGCCTGGAGAATCCAAAATTCGTTCCGCAATGACGTGAGCGTTAATTGTGAACCGGCATGCAACGTTCTCAGATGATGATGCTGGATAATGAGCACCAACAGCGGATGCGAGCGTAATACGACGGGATTCTTCATCGCTCCTGGTAAGCAAGCTCGACGGAGTCTTCCTCGAATTCGAATGAGTCCCTGTTCATCCATATAAGGATTAAGAACAGACAGCGGACTGCTCTTCAGCACCGATCGCTTCTGGCTAAGAGCAACGATCTCGTGAAGGAACATGTCTGATTGCATGGTTTTGAGCCAGTAACATTTTGCCTTCTGAATTTCTTCGGGAAGCAAAGTCGCGGAGGTCTGTGGTGGGTTTTTAGAGCGTCGGATTCGACTGAGAAAGCGGTACAGGTAAGCGGTAATACGTAGCAGTTGTGGCCATGAAGAGTAACGCGACGCGAGATCCCAATTGCACGTAGCATGCAAGGCATATCCCGGTGGGTTCGGGCGTTGTTCGAGAGGAACATCAGCGGATATCGGAGGGCAGAAGTTTGGCCAAGATTCGGAAAAGTGGTGTAGCCATGGAGGGCCGGACCACCATAAGGCATGAGTTTCGAACAGATCGGGAGCGAGACCGCGTGACGCGCAGTCCGCGGGATTGGTGTGCGTCGGATCGTGACGCCATGAGACTCCAGGGAGGAGGGACTGCACAGCCGAAACACGATTAGCGACAAAGGTTTTCCATCGAGAAGGAGATTGACTGAGTCAGGCGAGGGTAATGGTGGATTCCGTCCAGCAGTGGCACTCGAGATTCGGGAGTTGGAGCGCTGCTCGTGCGAAATGCATCAAGCGCGCGAGAAGCCACGCAGCGGATAACTCCAATCGTGGGATTATCGTTTTAAGAGGAGCCACCTTTGATTTGTCGGCGAGAAGAGAGACGGTGATGGAGCCGTCTACGTTGACGATGCGCAGGTATACTGTCGCTGCGAAAGCTGCAGTTGAGGCGTCGGAAAACCCATGAAGGGCACAATGTAGAGTATGAGAGCCGTAAGTTGTCCAGCGCGGAATGCTAATGGCGTTGAGACATGGAAGTCGTTGATGGTAATCCGACCAGTAATCAAGAAGTTGGCTGGGAATTTTATCATCCCACTGACATTGGAGTGACCACAATCGTTGCAAAGAAATCTTTGCGGTAATACTGACAGGAGTAGCCCATCCTAAGGGATCGAAAAACTTGGCGATGGTCGACAAAATGGCTCGTTTGGTGCATCCGGGTATGTTCGGTACGGTTACGCGGAATTGAAAAATATTTAGCTTCGGATTCCAAAATATGCCTAAAATCTTGAGATGCTCGTCGTCTTGAAGCACCTTGTGCGTAGCTAATCCATAATCCGCGGGATCGAGATCGGACAATAACGAGGTGGCATTGCTTGCCCATTTTCGAAGGCAAAAGCCTCCTTTCTTTAATAATGCTATTAAGTGATCGCGGGTCTGACGAGCAAGAATTTGGTCGTCTGCGCCGAAAGCACAATCGTCAACATACGTTTGATGACGTAAAACGGGAACCGCGAGCGGAAATTCGGCCTCGTCATCTTCGACGAGCTGAGCTAGAACCCGAAAGGCTAAGTATGGAGCGGCTGCTGTACCATAGGTAACGGTGAGGAGACGGTAATCCGTTATGGGTTCACCTGGAGTTGGTTGCCACACAATACGTTGGTAGTCGATATCTCGGGAGTCAACTAGGATTTGCCGATACATCTTTGCGATGTCAGCGGTAAATACGTAACGATATTGACGCCACTGCATTAAGACAGTGGCTAAATCCTTTTGAAGCTTAGGTCCTATGAACATATGGTCGTTCAACGACGTCTCGTTTGACGTGCGACATGACGCGTTGAAGACTACTCGTAAGCGGGTTGTTGCACTGCTGTCACGTAAGACAGCGTGATGCGGAATATAACAAGTTTGCCCTGGTTTGACAATTTCTGTCGGTGGGCATTTAATCATGTGACCGAGGGTTTTGTACTCTGCGAGAAATTCGCGGTACTCGGAAGCGTTAAGTGGGTCTCGACTTAGGCGTTGTTCCAAGCGGCGAAAGCTTGAAACAGCAATCGAGCGCGATTCGCCTATCAAGATTGGTGGCTCGGTTTTAAAGGGCAATCGGACGATATAGCGTCCTTCCGATGTACGAGAATGAGTAGCTTTAAAGTGCTCTTCGCACTGGTGTTCCTCAGGGCTCCGAGAAGCTTTCTGAGGCACTTCCTCAATTCCCCAGAAGCGACGAAGATCGCAATCGAGATTTTCAATAACGACTCCGTGATGCGCGAGAGCGGAAACTGAGTTAGTATGCGGCACCGAGGCTATCGGTCCAGACAGGATCCAGCCGAGAGTGGTATTTTGCGCGGTAGGCTCATGTTCGGAACCCCTTCGCACACCGTCGAGAACGAGCTTGCCGAAGAGATCGGCACCGATAATGATATCGATTGGATCCGAACTCATGGGATCATGATCCGCAAGTTCGAGTTCTGCGACGTGTTTCCAATTATACGCGATCTCGACT
>NW_022639725.1:37298-43018 GCF_010583005.1 Odontomachus brunneus
GGAGAATCCAAAATTCGTTCCGCAATGACGTGAGCGTTAATTGTGAACCGGCATGCAACGTTCTCAGATGATGATGCTGGATAATGAGCACCAACAGCGGATGCGAGCGTAATACGACGGGATTCTTCATCGCTCCTGGTAAGCAAGCTCGACGGAGTCTTCCTCGAATTCGAATGAGTCCCTGTTCATCCATATAAGGATTAAGAACAGACAGCGGACTGCTCTTCAGCACCGATCGCTTCTGGCTAAGAGCAACGATCTCGTGAAGGAACATGTCTGATTGCATGGTTTTGAGCCAGTAACATTTTGCCTTCTGAATTTCTTCGGGAAGCAAAGTCGCGGAGGTCTGTGGTGGGTTTTTAGAGCGTCGGAGTCGACTGAGAAAGCGGTACAGGTAAGCGGTAATACGTAGCAGTTGTGGCCATGAAGAGTAACGCGACGCGAGATCCCAATTGCACGTAGCATGCAAGGCATATCCCGGTGGGTTCGGGCGTTGTTCGAGAGGAACATCAGCGGATATCGGAGGGCAGAAGTTTGGCCAAGATTCGGAAAAGTGGTGTAGCCATGGAGGGCCGGACCACCATAAGGCATGAGTTTCGAACAGATCGGGAGCGAGACCGCGTGACGCGCAGTCCGCGGGATTGGTGTGCGTCGGATCGTGACGCCATGAGACTCCAGGGAGGAGGGACTGCACAGCCGAAACACGATTAGCGACAAAGGTTTTCCATCGAGAAGGAGATTGACTGAGTCAGGCGAGGGTAATGGTGGATTCCGTCCAGCAGTGGCACTCGAGATTCGGGAGTTGGAGCGCTGCTCGTGCGAAATGCATCAAGCGCGCGAGAAGCCACGCAGCGGATAACTCCAATCGTGGGATTATCGTTTTAAGAGGAGCCACCTTTGATTTGTCGGCGAGAAGAGAGACGGTGATGGAGCCGTCTACGTTGACGATGCGCAGGTATACTGTCGCTGCGAAAGCTGCAGTTGAGGCGTCGGAAAACCCATGAAGGGCACAATGTAGAGTATGAGAGCCGTAAGTTGTCCAGCGCGGAATGCTAATGGCGTTGAGACATGGAAGTCGTTGATGGTAATCCGACCAGTAATCAAGAAGTTGGCTGGGAATTTTATCATCCCACTGACATTGGAGTGACCACAATCGTTGCAAAGAAATCTTTGCGGTAATACTGACAGGAGTAGCCCATCCTAAGGGATCGAAAAACTTGGCGATGGTCGACAAAATGGCTCGTTTGGTGCATCCGGGTATGTTCGGTACGGTTACGCGGAATTGAAAAATATTTAGCTTCGGATTCCAAAATATGCCTAAAATCTTGAGATGCTCGTCGTCTTGAAGCACCTTGTGCGTAGCTAATCCATAATCCGCGGGATCGAGATCGGACAATAACGAGGTGGCATTGCTTGCCCATTTTCGAAGGCAAAAGCCTCCTTTCTTTAATAATGCTATTAAGTGATCGCGGGTCTGACGAGCAAGAATTTGGTCGTCTGCGCCGAAAGCACAATCGTCAACATACGTTTGATGACGTAAAACGGGAACCGCGAGCGGAAATTCGGCCTCGTCATCTTCGACGAGCTGAGCTAGAACCCGAAAGGCTAAGTATGGAGCGGCTGCTGTACCATAGGTAACGGTGAGGAGACGGTAATCCGTTATGGGTTCACCTGGAGTTGGTTGCCACACAATACGTTGGTAGTCGATATCTCGGGAGTCAACTAGGATTTGCCAATACATCTTTGCGATGTCAGCGGTAAATACGTAACGATATTGACGCCACTGCATTAAGACAGTGGCTAAATCCTTTTGAAGCTTAGGTCCTATGAACATATGGTCGTTCAACGACGTCTCGTTTGACGTGCGACATGACGCGTTGAAGACTACTCGTAAGCGGGTTGTTGCACTGCTGTCACGTAAGACAGCGTGATGCGGAATATAACAAGTTTGCCCTGGTTTGACAATTTCTGTCGGTGGGCATTTAATCATGTGACCGAGGGTTTTGTACTCTGCGAGAAATTCGCGGTACTCGGAAGCGTTAAGTGGGTCTCGACTTAGGCGTTGTTCCAAGCGGCGAAAGCTTGAAACAGCAATCGAGCGCGATTCGCCTATCAAGATTGGTGGCTCGGTTTTAAAGGGCAATCGGACGATATAGCGTCCTTCCGATGTACGAGAATGAGTAGCTTTAAAGTGCTCTTCGCACTGGTGTTCCTCAGGGCTCCGAGAAGCTTTCTGAGGCACTTCCTCAATTCCCCAGAAGCGACGAAGATCGCAATCGAGATTTTCAATAACGACTCCGTGATGCGCGAGAGCGGAAACTGAGTTAGTATGCGGCACCGAGGCTATCGGTCCAGACAGGATCCAGCCGAGAGTGGTATTTTGCGCGGTAGGCTCATGTTCGGAACCCCTTCGCACACCGTCGAGAACGAGCTTGCCGAAGAGATCGGCACCGATAATGATATCGATTGGATCCGAACTCATGGGATCATGATCCGCAAGTTCGAGTTCTGCGACGTGTTTCCAATTATACGCGATCTCGACTCGATTCAGTAAATACTTCGTTAAAGACGGAAGTATAAAGGCGGCAGTGATATAGGCAGATCCGTCGCGACACGCCGGAGTAATCGTCATTTGGGTCGCATAACGCACGACAGATCGCATTTCGCTAATACCGGTGAGAGAAACGAAGCGATTAATTCTTGCAAGGCGTAAGCGTTGTGCAAGTGACTCCGAGATGAATGTAGAGACGGATTCTTGATAAAGAAGCGCGCGCGCGGTGACGAAACGGTTATGCGGCGAATAAACTCGCACGCGTGCGGTCGCGAGTAAAATGTTGAAGCTTGGCGCTACGGTTTTCGACAATAAATGTGTAGCGACAGCGGTGACGCTCTCGCTACTCGAAGGTGCGGGCGTCGACGGCAACGTAGCGTCAACCGGTCGAGCAGCATGATCGAAGTGCAGAAACGTGTGATGCCGTTTGCCACACTGTCGACAAGTGCGTAGACTCGTACAATCGTTGACGGAGTGCTTTGCAGTAAAACTGTTTATACAGCGTTTCTGATTTTTAATAAATTCAAACCGTTGGGATGGAGTTTGCTTTAGGAACGTAGAGCATTGATACAGTAGATGGTTCGCTTTGCATAATGCGCATGAAAACGGAGTGGTAGTCGCGGTATGCAAGGCGAAAGTTCTCTTCTTGGAGGTCGGCGGTGACTTCTCCGATGCGTTCGCGGGTGCAATCGCGTCGAACGCGCGAATGCGCGATGCAAAAAACTGATCAATTTCGCGATAACGCGGATAGTCTACGGTATCGCCGAGTTTAAGTTCCCAAGCTTTTCGCGATGACCTGTCGAGTTTTTGTGACACGAGAAAAACAAGCCAATCATCCCAATGTTCGGTAGCGCGACCGAGGTTGCTTAGAGCTTGTATCGCTTTATTCGTTTGATCGCGAAGCGTGCGCAAATCTTTGGAAGTTTCTGTCGTGATCGACGGTAAATTGAAAAGCGATTTTAAATGTATAGTGATAAGGCGACGTTTATTGTCGTACCGGGATACGAGAATATTCCACGCGATATTGAAATTATCATTAGTTACCGCGAGGTGGTCTAGGGCGTTACTTGCATCCCCCTTTACACAGGAACATAGATAATGCATGCGTTCGACATTCGTTAAAGTTTGATCATCATGGATCATCAATGTAAATTTATCGCGAAAACTTTCCCATTTATCGAAACTCCCGTCGAAGGTCGGCAAGTTGATCCTCGGAAGATGCGACAATGATCGGAACGAATGATTACGGTCACTTACGTCATGTGCAGCGGATTGGGGTTCGTGAACCTCGTGACCGTCCAGTACCTCAGCCATGTAGTCGGCAGCTTCGTTGTAATAATCTTCACACGTCAGGAAGTAGTTCTGGATGAAGTACGCAAGGGATGCCCTCACTTTCTCGTCCGTAGCTAACGTGATTTTACTGTCTAGCTCTTGGCATCTGGCGAAGGTCTTCTTGAGGGTTGCAAGGCGTGCCGTGTTACGGCACGTGTCATTTTGGCTTGTCCCAACTTCTTAAAATTAAGAAGCTTGCGAGATTTGACGCCCATGTGCTGGTTTTGTAGACTCATCAGTTCATCGAGAGCCGACATAATTTCCAACGGTAACGGCACAACTCGGACGAGAATCAAGCGAAAAACGAGAACTCTCCTTGGCGACGAATCCGGCTCAAAGGACCAAAAATATGTTGTGATGGAGTCACCTTGTCAGGAAGGCTCGTTCGCCAAGGCGGTTGTAATAACGTTGACTCTCTTTGGTATAACAAATTGCCGTTTATTGTTGTCTCGCATTAAATTAGATGTGAGGCGGGCGATAAGCGATACTCGCGAGATAATAATTGATGCACTTGTTCAAAGGCGTGTCTTGGTAGCTTACACTCTGCTCAACGTCAAGAAGATCTCGCTGCTAATCACGGAAAAACATCTGGCCAGCAAACAAAACTCCTATATCGGTAATTATCGCACGCAGTACACCAAAGGAAACGATTTTGGGAAACGGATTCCGGTAATTTTTCGTGGCGAGACAATGATGATATCCAACGATAACAACGTTTGGTTCGTTTCGCGTTACGGCTCGGACATGTTCTCACTCACCACGAATAAATATTATTGATTTATATCGATATGGCTCGGGCAGCGAACCAATCTTTCGCACGCGGAAGGTATGAGCGATCGACAGCTTTCGGGTCGCGAAAAGGGGGGGTTCGTCATCTGATATCGACAACGCGGTTAGTACAGGAGAGATATATGCGTGTTTTGAACTGTATTAATGAGCTCTTGCTTTGTTGTCCTGGAGCATATTTAACTTGACGATGATTTCGAAACAAACGATGAAGGGGAAGAAGAAGACTCATCAAAATTATTTTGTACATCACATCTATAATCGATAACATTAGCATCATCCGCGACAAAGCCAACTGACGGACTGGGAATATCTTCAATATCACAACTATTCATATTCGACCCTATAGAAGTGCCACATTTTTTACAAAACAGCGAACGTATATTTTTCCTAACCTGCTTCATAATTTTGCTTCGTTGTTGTTTTGACATATTATGCACGGATTTTCGTGAGAAAGAAGATTTCAAATTATAAAATTCCATATTTACTTCCCTTGACGATATGCTGCTGCAAGCGATGTAACCACGCCTCATAAATTTCGTTTAGAATTATTCGTCTTGCCACTACTATAAGTTAGTCTCTGCAACTCGCTTCTACAACGGTTAAATGCAAAATGATACAGACTGTTGCCATGCAAACTGTCGGTGAATTACCAGAGAAACAATTGCAGGCTATGGCAACATGATGCAGCCTATCCAAGAGCTCTATTTTCGTGCCACAAATGTTTCTTTACGGTTCTCACAGTCAGCGTGACGCTCTATGCACAATGCCAGGTATAAGGCAATAGGAATAGACATTAGCCAATAGGAACAAGGAATACAAATAACTGATCAATCCGAATTTCTATTCCCTGTTCCCATTGTCTGTTGCCTGGCATTGTGCGTTACGCATGGCAGTATTCATAGTCAGATCTTATATTTAGGACCGTCTGAAGTTCATGTTAACATACTTCGTAATCAATGAAATGATCCGTACATCATCTGAAGATAAACTTAAGTTTGTTCAAAAAGTATCGCGAATTTTGTGTTTTTTCAAAAATTATTTATTTATT
>NW_022639725.1:43028-43498 GCF_010583005.1 Odontomachus brunneus
ACTACAAAGTATGTTAACATGAACTTAAGACGGTCTTAAATATAAGATCTGACTATGAATACCGGCCTATATGTTTCCCGCTCTCTTAATGCATCAGTTCAATAGTCAGGAGGAGAAAATATAAACATATTTTCTCCTCCTGACTATTGAACTGATGCATTAAGAGAGCGGGAAACATATAGGCCGGTATTCATAGTCAGATCTTATATTTAAGACCGTCTTAAGTTCATGTTAACATACTTTGTAGTCAATGAAATGATCCGTACATCATCTGAAGATAAACTTAAGACGGTCTTAAATATAAGATCCGACTATGAATACTGCCATGCGTAACGCACAATGCCAGGCAACAGACAATGGGAACAGGGAATAGAAATTCGGATTGATCAGTTATTTGTATTCCTTGTTCCTATTGGCTAATGTCTATTCCTATTGCCTTATACCTGGCATTGTGCATAGAGCGTCACGCT
>NW_022639725.1:43508-43886 GCF_010583005.1 Odontomachus brunneus
CCTCCTCCTTCGATGCCGTCTTTATCTCCTCAATCGTAGCGTAGCGTCGTCCTTTCATGTGCCTCTTCAGTTTCGGGAACAAGAAAAAGTCACAGGGGGCCAGGTCTGGGGAATACGGTGGCTGCGGCATCATTAGTGTGTTGTTTTTGGCCAAAAATTCGCGCACAAGCAACGATGTGTGAGCAGGGGCGTTATCATGGTGCAAAAGCCAATTTTTGTTCTTCCACAAATCCGGGCGTTTCTGGCGGATTGCTTCGCGCAAATTGCGCATAACTTGCAGGTAATATTCCTTATTGACCGTTCTACCCTGTGGCAAAAACTCATGATGCACCACGCCCCTGCAATCGAAGAAAACTGTAAGCAAAACCTTCACATTCG
>NW_022639725.1:43896-46013 GCF_010583005.1 Odontomachus brunneus
TGCAGGGGCGTTATGGTGCAAAAGCCAATTTTTATTCTTCCACAAATCCGGGCGTTTCTGGCGGATTGCTTCGCTTAAATTGCGCATAACTTGCAGGTAATATTCCTTATTGACCGTTCTACCCTGTGGCAAGAACTCATGATGCACCACGCCCCTGCAATCGAAGAAAACTGTAAGCAAAACCTTCACATTCGACCGAACTTGGCGCGCTTTTTTCGGTTTTGGCTCATGCAGCAGCTTCCATTGGGATGATTGAGCTTTGGTTTCCACGTCATATGTAACGTCCCCGCCCTAAAAATCTCTAAATTTTCACGCCGCTAGATATTGCATTAACCTGAGGCCGATTTATGCTAAACTGAGAAGTAGACTATAAGACATTTCATTTCAGCCGCGAATCCTACTAATTCAATCGTCAGAGACGGCTTAAACTAAAATTACATAAGAATCAGGTGGCAGCAGCCCTCCTGTAGACTTCTATCCGTTAAAGGAAATATAAATCATCACCTAATAATTAACCGATGGAAAGCCATACGTGACGAACGAAATAGTAGAAGTATATTTTGTAACGAACTGTATAGGAGCATACACCACCGCTGTTAGAGCTAAGAGACCGCAAGTTTTGTACGTACATATAGCATAAGAATATTCGCGAGACGAACTCGCTTAAG
This sequence comes from Odontomachus brunneus, assembly GCF_010583005.1. Classification (NCBI taxonomy): domain Eukaryota; kingdom Metazoa; phylum Arthropoda; class Insecta; order Hymenoptera; family Formicidae; genus Odontomachus; species Odontomachus brunneus. The sequence goes on from NW_022639725.1 coordinate 44,565, forward strand.
TACGAACGTTCGACGTGACATCATCGCGACGCTACGCATCACGCCACCGAGAACGACGTCCGGTCCCCCGAGCTTATCGGAGAGATAAGCCGAGGCGTAGAGACTTCCCTTTGCAACCGGCCGACTCGAGACCACCGTGCCTCTACGGAATTCGGCGCTGCGGCCCGACCGCCGTCGGAACCGTACGAAGCCCCCGCTGGAGCCCCATAAAAGGCGCGCTCCCGGCGCGCTCCCCGCTTTTGTTTGAGGACTCTCCCCGTGCCCACATCGTCTCGACAGCACAGCTAGCTGTTTGAGGATCTCCCAGCGTACCACACGTTAGCGTAGGAGCGCTTCCCCGTCCGAGGACATCATACATCATACATTCTGTAACGTCCAGGCCTCCAAAAACTTTAAAACTTTCGCGTCACCATAATATTAAAAGGCCATAGTGGCCATTGGCCGATTTGTGCTAACTGAGTAATAACATAAGTAGTATTTTAAGCGAAAACCTATTTTAACAGCGGATTTAATAATTCAATTGGTAAAAAGGGCCGAGATTAAATTATAAAATCGTCAACAGTACAATAAAAGCACTCTAGTATGATAATATCATTGCAATTAATGGGGAAGTATAAAAAACCATACATTGTAACGTCCCAGCCCCAGAAAACTTCAATTTTTCGCGATCATTACAGTATATAAACTCCACGATTACCAGAGGCCGATTTGTACTGACCTGAGACATAGAACGTCGTATGAACCAAATAGTATACTTAAACCATTCGTAGCGCTATATGAGAAGTCACGATATCGGTAGACAAGGACGGAATATATTTTAGGCAAATTGATCCGCAGTAAGAAATAATTAAGAATTCAAAAGGTACGTTAAAGATGACAATCCAAAGTCCACGATATCATGAGCTCTCATAGAATAACTCTAATTAATCATTATAAGTTTTATTTTAGTCAAAAACAAGGAATCTTATTAATTCTCTCGTCAAAAACGGCCAAGGATAAACTCGGATTATTATAGAAATGAAGTATTCATATAACTACTCAAAAGGCCATACATGACGAAGGAATTGGTAGGGAATTAAAATAATATAAGAATATTCGCGAGCGAACTCGCGCAGACACGAATGAACACGTCCAGCATGACATCACCGTGATGCATCATCGCTATGCATCACGCCACAGCGCATAACGTCATCAGACCACCCGAGCGCATCAAACGAAAAGCCGAAGCGCAGCGGCATCCCTTTGAAAAAACGCCGACTCGAGACCACCGTCTCGGCACCGGATGCGGCGCTGCGACCCGACCGCCGTCGGAACCGACCGAACCCAGCCGAAGCGCGCGTTCGAGACCTATAAAAGGGGTGCTCCCGGAGCATCCGCGACACTTGTGCGGGAATTTTTCGAGACAGTCAGCTTATACCAAGTTTACGCTCATGCAGCTGCGTGAAGCAT
>NW_022639725.1:46023-46098 GCF_010583005.1 Odontomachus brunneus
TTATCTCTGCTTCAGGTAGCTTAATTGTTCCTGGCAGATTCTTTTGCTTATAATACAGAGCTCTGACAGTTTCGG
>NW_022639725.1:46108-46429 GCF_010583005.1 Odontomachus brunneus
CATTGCAATTAATGGGGAAGTATAAAAAACCATACATTGTAACGTCCCAGCCCCAGAAAACTTCAATTTTTCGCGATCATTACAGTATATAAACTCCACGATTACCAGAGGCCGATTTGTACTGACCTGAGACATAGAACGTCGTATGAACCAAATAGTATACTTAAACCATTCGTAGCGCTATATGAGAAGTCACGATATCGGTAGACAAGGACGGAATATATTTTAGGCAAATTGATCCGCAGTAAGAAATAATTAAGAATTCAAAAGGTACGTTAAAGATGACAATCCAAAGTCCACGATATCATGAGCTCTCATAGA
>NW_022639725.1:46439-50731 GCF_010583005.1 Odontomachus brunneus
GAATCTTCAATATATTAATTACTTCTTCACAAATAAAACACGCAGTGAATACATAAATTCATTTTATTCAATTTATACATTCTTTGGTCAAATATAGGATCTGTAATTTACCATTCATTACTTTATAACTATTACATCACCTTTTACACAACATTACACTCGCTTGAAACTTCCTCTCGGTGCACAGCTCTCCACCTCCCCAGACTATTGCAGGTGTATGCAGGTAGGTCTAAAACAAAGAGAGAGCAAACGTTTCGTTAATCTGAGCGACCAAACGGGACGTTACACTAGCCAAAGTTGGCCAAATCGTCCTGGTGCGTAACCCTTCGGCTCCACCGAGCCAATGGGCACTTGGTCGATTTACAGCTTGTCATCCCGGCGAGGACAATTTAACTCGCGTCGTAACGGTAAGAACAAGTTGTTCGGAATACAAGCGACCGATTGCGAAACTCTGTTTTCTACCTGTCACGATCAATACCGAAGACTCGAAGGATTCCGTCACGGCGGGCGGAATGTCCGTTGAGAATATCTGACATCACCGGTATCGTAAACCTTAATTTTTATCATATTGCGTCACGATTTCTGTATTCTGTATCCAATCCTTTTTCCTTTTTTTTACGTCATTATACCTTGATTGTATTCTGCGTACTTTCAGGCTAACTATTTCGAATGCCAGCATTCGAGACGGGCGGTATGTTTTGGAATCATCGTCAAGTTAAATATGCTCCAGGACAACAAAGCAAGAGCTCATCGATACCGTTCAAAACACGCGTATATCTCTCCGGTACTAACCGCGTTGTCGATATCAAATGACGAACCCCCCCTTTTCGCGACCCGAAAGCTGTCGATCGCTCATACCTTCTGCGTGCGAAAGATTGGTTCGCTGCCCGAGCCAGATCGATATAAATCAATAATATTTATTCGTGGTGAGTGAGAACGTGTCCGAGCCGTAACGCGAAGCGAACCAAACGTTGTTATCGTTGGATATCATCATTGTCTCGCCACGAAAAATTACCGAAATCCGTTTCCCGAAATCGTTTCCTTTGGTGTACTGCGTGCAATAATTACCGATATAGGAGTCTCGTTTGCTGGCCAGATGTTTTTCCGTGATTAGCAGCGAGACGTCGAGCAGAGTGTAAGCTACCTAGACACGCCTTTGAACAAGTGCATCAATTATTATCTTGCGAGTATCGCCTATCGTCTGCCTCACATCTAATTTAATCCGAGACAACAATAAACGGCAATTTGTTATATCAAAGAGAGTCAACGTTATTACAACCGGCTTGGCGAACGAGCCTTCCTGACAAGGTGACCCCAGCGTCACAACATCGTTCGATGCTTCATTCACTGAAACAATCCACATTGAACCTTCATTTGGCGAATGTTTGGCATGCTGTTTTGTCGATAATAATTTAACGCATATGCAAGGTAATAGTATCTTGTCTCTTCTTCGTTCACATCCCTGTTTTAACAATTTACCAAAAGATGTTAGGACGTTACTACATACACCACGTGAACGTGTTATTACGTTTGTTGTAGAACCAGGAGAATATGTTCATTTTGATTTGGAAGTAGGGATAATTCAAAATCTTCGTAATGTTTCCATTGTTAATCAATTAGAATTAGATTTCAATATAGATGGATGTAGTTTAGATAAATCAGGGAGTATTCAGATATGGCCTATTCAGTGTAGAATTGTTAATATACAGCATATAAAGCCAATAATAGTAGGAATTTATAAAGGTGCATATAAGCCATATGATCCAAATATTTTTCTTCAAAAATTTATTGCTGATATTCAGAGAATTATGTGTAGCGGTGGCATTAATTATCATGGTAATAAAATACCGATACAACTGAGATGTTTCATAGCTGATGCACCAGCCAGAGCTTTCATTTTAAATCATCGTAATCACATGTCTTCTAACCCTTGCTCCAAGTGTAAGATTTCGAGTATATGTCACGAAGGTTGTTACATCTTCAATGGTATTAATCATTCTCCTCGAACTGATGAAGAATATAGTAGATGTTTAGACGAGGATCATCATAGAGGCAACAGCTCATTATCGATTATTATTGCCAATAGGTATGGTATCACAAGTACCTTTTGAATACATGCACTTAGTATGCTTGGGTGTCATAAAAAAACTTTTATTTGTGTGGGTATATGGGAAATACTCACGTCTGTCAAAATTATCAGGAAGATCTATTTCTGTTTTATGTTTAAGAATGAATGTTCTTAACAAATATTGTCCGTCGAAATTTGCGAGACGTCCTAGATCTCTCTATATGTCTTCAAAGTTTAAAGCAAGTGAATATCGCCAATTTTTACTATATACAGGGCCAGTTATCATGTTTGGAATATTGGACGAACGATTGTATAAGCATTTTTTATTCTTGCATGCAGCAATAAGAGTTTTGGTGTCTAATTGTTTCTCAAGACGACATTTGGCCTTTGCAGATCTTGCTTTGCAAAAATTTGTTCTTCGAAGTCCAAATCTATATGGTTCGACGTTTAATTCTTATAACGTACATGGCCTTCTTCACATTGTCGACGATGTGAGACGTTTCGGTACATTAGATTCCTTCTCCGCTTTTCCTTATAAAAGTAATATGTCAATTTTAAAAAAATATTGTCGCAAACCTAGTTTACCTCTTCAGCAATTTTTCATAGGATGAAGAAAAACGATTCTCACAGAACAAATGTTAACTATAATATGGATTCATCTATACATACAATCGCACTGCGAAGTAATGATATTAATTGTCGACAATATCGTAAGATACGATTTAATGGAATATTGCTAAGTATAGAGACACGTGATAATTGCTGCATCTTACGTAATGGATCCCTTTGTCTCGTTTCCAAAATTATTATGAATATTGAAAACGAGACAAATAACTCCTATCGTTTAGCAGTCAAAAGATTTTTACAGGTTGAAAATTTTTATGATATCGGCATGTTATCTTCGATTCTTCAAATATACAAATGTTCTACATTAAATCACGAAATATTTTGTATTAACTTGGACAAAGTTCTTGCAAAGTGTTACAGAATGCCACTTTGGAATTCGACATAGATACAAGTTAACGACAGTAGTGAAGAAGATGATTCTGAAATATCAGCATATATTGTCGCTGTTCTTATACATGATGAAAAACTGTAACCAATACTTTCCAATATCCTCGACAGCTTACGTTGCGTATACATAATAATTTCTCTTAATAATTTTTCTAATAATTTCTCTAATAATTTCTCTTCACTTACATTCAACATTTTCACGAATTTTAACATTTTACAGTTTCACTGTACTATTTTTGGCCTCTGAAGATATTTAAAAGTTATTGAAATGATTAAAGAGACTGTATTGGTAAGGTTTAGAATTATAAACAGTCCTTGAATTTTTGAAAGAAAAGTCCAAGGATGTAACTGCAACATACAATAGATGAACCGACCGAAGCGCGTCGTTGCCAAGCCACCTCGTTACCAAACAACTTCTTCAGAAGACGAATCTCGGACATGTCCACCCAAAAAGATACGTCACGATCCACCGGTAATCACGAGTGCGGAGATAGATGAAGATGTTGACGACCTACGGAGCACCCTACAAGATTTACCTGGAAATATGGATAAGACCAAACATATCACCTATTCACAAGAATTAATACAAAATTTTCCAAAAGAATTCATAAACGTACCACACATATATACTGAATCAACATATACATTACCAACATACATGACACTTTCCACTTCACACATGTATAATCAACCTACATACACATCAACAACACACACGACACTTTCCACATCACACATGTATAGTCAACCCACATACACATCAACAACATACACGACACTTTCCACTTCACACATGTATAGTCAACCTACATATACATTAACAACATATACGACAGTTCCCAAATCAGACACATTTATTCACAACAATCAATACAGTGCTGATTTATGATAGTATACTCGACATCCGTTTCAACATGTACACAAACACATACAAGTGAAGTAGTGTATACAAGTAATGCATATGGTTCTCGGTTTCAGACAAATTTGGAGAGCTGTGGGTCAGCGCAAAAAAATGATCAGGATAAGTATGAAAGATCGTCGTGGACTCATGAAAAAATTATTCGGTAAGAATATGTGTTTTTATAAGAAAAGAAAAGAATGTCACGGTATGAAAATTAGAAATGGATGTGTTGCATACGTACCGTACAAATATCAATGACCATTAATTTATATTTGCAGATCAATTAATGTACTGCAAAGTCGCGTAGAT
>NW_022639725.1:51079-58725 GCF_010583005.1 Odontomachus brunneus
CCAAGGTCAAACTGATGTGATCAGTAAATACATCTTTTTAAACGCCACAACTTTTATCTGAAACATTTTTTTCTAAAATGCTTAGTTTTCGAGATATTTCACCGGTCCGGGACTTTTTGAACACCCTGTATATATACATTTTGTCTCTATACAATGCCCATATATAATTATAAATAATCCCAACAAACCAGCACATCGTCTTTACGTATCAATAATATAACGTCGATGTTCAATGTAACATTTTAACATCGATGTTATATAAGTAATGTATAAAGGTGAGTTGCTGGTTTGCTGCGATGATATATAAGGTGTAGTAAAAAGAAATCCATTATTTTTGCATGAAATTGAAGGCTTTATTTAGCATAGTTAGAATGATCCGATTTAGGTCAAATATGCACCGTTTTGTTCGATAACTTGTTGCCATTTTGAAGGTAATTCCATTATGCCTCTCTCATAGAAACCCTTGTCCCTATTGGCAAAAAACTGGGACAGTCGATTTTCACAAGCTTCTCTTGAGGCGAATTTTTCACCAGCAAAATCATTCGCCATAGACAGGAACAGGTGGTAATCACTTGGTGCCAGGTCCGGACTATAAGGTGGATGCATAAGAACCTCCCAACCAAGCTCCCGGAGCTTCTGGCGAGTCACTATCGATGTGTGTGGCCTGGCGTTGTCCTGATGGAACACAATTCCTCTCCTATTGGCCAAAGCTGGACGCTTCTGGGCGATTGATTCCTTCAAACGGTCCAATTGTTAACAGTACAGGGCCGAATTAAAAGTTTGGCCGTAGGGGAGCAGCTCATAGTGGATGATTCCCTGCCAATCCCACCAAACACACAGCAAAGCCTTCCTGACCGTCAATCCTGGCTTGGCCACCGTTTGCGCCGGCTCACCGCGTTTCGACCACGACCGTTTTCGCTTGACGTTGTCGTAAGTGACCCACTTTTCATCACCAGTCACCATCCGCTGCAGAAATGGGTCGATTTTGTTGCGATTCAGCAGCGATTCGCAGATGGAAATTCGGTCCATGAGGTTTTTTTGCGTTAACTCGTGCGGCACCCATACATCGAGCTTCTTTTTGTATCCAGCCTTATTCAAGTGGTTCCAAACGGTTTTTTGTGCAATGTTTAGCTCCTGGGCAATCGAAACAGTGCTTACATGACGGTCGGACTCGACGATTTCCATTATTTTATCGACATTTTCGACAATTGGCCTTCCAGAGCATGGTGCATCTTTGACATCAAAATTATCGGAACGGAATCGACGAAACAAAAATTGCGCGTGATTGGCTGTACAGTATCAGGACCATAAACACTATTCACATTTTCAGCCGCCTGGCTTGCCATTTTCGCCTTTATCGAAGAAAAACTGTAAAATATGGCGTATTTTCTCCTTGCTGGTGTCCATCTTTGACGCGCGCTCAAACAATACTGAGTCTAACAATCACAAAACTGTCTGAGAAGTTTTTTTAGTACGAAATCTTATCTTTCTAACGCCATCTAGGGTAAACCGATCGCACTTATACAACGCGAGATACACATTATTAAAGCCATCTATTGGAAAAATAATGGATTTCTTTTTACTACACCTTATATGTTCCAAAAAAAAGTGTTATAGGAATATAATCGAAGTAAATGTTTATGTTTATGGCTGGTTGGGATACACTTCACTGAATAAAACAATTTTTTCCGTATTTTACTTAACAGTATTTTTATTTCGTGTAGACATACAAGATATTATTTAATTATAAAGCTATATAAAGACAAAATTAATATACAGGGTGTCTCACACTCTCCTCTAGGCATTTTGTGGGGACGTAGAATGGGTTGATGTGAACATGAAAGTCCTATACCGTTTTGCGACATTCGCAATAATTATCGAGATATTAATTGTAGAAACTTTGTGAATGATCATGCAGGATATGGTAAATGAGTTATAATAGCGACGACTGCCGTCGTGTACTTATACTTTAGGTCAATTAAACAAAAAAGTCCTTTACCATTTTGCAAATAATCACTTAGATTCTTAATTATTAATTAAAGAAGATGAGTGCATTATCACGCAAAATCGTGCAATAATCTTCTTTAATTAATAATTAAAAATCTATGTGATTATTTGGAAAATGGTAGAGGACTTTTTTGTTCAATTTGACCTAAAGTATAAGTACACGACGGCAGTCGTCGCTATTATAACTCATTTACCATATCCTGCATAATCATTCAGAAAGTTTCTACAATTAATATCTCGATAATTATTGCGAATATCGCAAAACAGTATAGGACTTTTATGTTCACATCAACCCATTCTACGTCCCCACCAAATACCCGGAGGAGAGTGTGAGACACCCTGTATAACCCAGTGAGCAGAATATTTGAAATCGACGCAAAAGATATCTTACAGTTATGCGTTGATTTTAGACATTCTATTCACTGCAAAATCACACATAATTATATATAATTATATGTCATTTATAATATATGTCAACATTTTTCCCGAAAATACACATACTCGCTCATTCAGTTACCCACATTCAATTTTATATAATATATTTATTAGACATTATCTGTATACTCTCTCTCTCTCCCCCCCTCTCTCTCTCTCTCTTCCCCCTCCTCTCTTTGTAGGTGAAATATTTGCAGTATATAGGCGGCTTTAACCTCAAGGAAGCAGTAAACCTTTGTCTAAAGGAAGCTTTGAAGGATTCTTTCACAAAGTCCTTTACATGGTTGGGTCGAGAAGAACTACGGCCGTTATACAACAGTCGAAAAATAATTGCTATTTACGGTTCTCTTTCTTTTTTCTATATAGACGTTAAAAGAATGCAAACGTCGATAACGAACATGATAAGCGCCAATAACGTAGAAGCGCCTCTGAAAATATAACTTTGCACAAACAGTGAAAGGATCGCACCATACTTTTTTATATTTTTTGTACATACTGATCTTAGTAGCTGTCAATGTGGCCGAAACTAAATTCTGTGACAATGCTCCAATCACGAATATTTAAAAGCACATATTAATATCTTTTAAATTAGATATAGAATACCAGAGTTGGGAAAGTTACTTTGTACAAGTAGTTACAGTTAAAATTCCTTTTGCTGAAAATGTAATCAGTTACATTTACAAGTTAGTGGCTATGAAAGTAACTCGTTACAGTTAGAGTTATTCAAAAAGTAACGAGACGTTATTTTTAAGTTATCTTTTTGAAGTTATTGTAAATTATTATTGTAAATACAAAAATCTAAATTTTAAGCTTTACTAAAATGTAAGAATTGAATTTTATAATTAATATCTATCACATTAATGAGTTAATCTACTTAACAAATTTAAAATCTGTACAATTTATTGAAACGCAGTTTATATTACAGTTTATATTGTATTTACACTTACGTAACATCTATATGAATAAGAAATACAAAAGAGTAGCTCACTCGTGTTAATGTTTATGTAATATAACATTTTAAGAATCGGCTCTACGTTATGCTTATCGAGTTTGTCATTGATACTTACTTCTCATATAGAATATATCTCCGAAATACATCTTATGGCTATCTTATAGATATCGCGATATCTATAGGATGTATTTTGGATATTTGTTCTGATGATGTAAATTTACATCATTGCGATGTCTAATTAATGGTAATATAAATAATGTGTTTCTCTTGCAGAAGCTGTGTGCAGAAACCGACATTTCCAAAAGCCGACTCGCACGGAGTTTCAAGAACAAGCCAAAGAAGCTCTTCGGGCGGCGAAGGAAAGAGCCAGGAACAAATTGCGTGGTCCTCGTGCACAGATGCCTAATCGGAGAAATCGCGATTTTTGGAACGATGAGCCTGAAAATGAACAAGAGATTGGAGATAATAATCAGTAATGGTAAGAATATATATTAATAATAATTATTAAGGCTCCTGGGTCCTCACTATACCTTATGTTTACCGCAACATATTTTGACATGCGATTTCTCACTTCTGACATCATTAAACGAGGCACCTAAAGCAAGGACACAAGAGCCTTTGTCCCGATCCACAATAGATAATTTAAGCCTTAAGCTTTAAGAAATTGACCAATCACAGTTAAATTTGAGGAGAATAATCGACTGTGATTGGTCAATTTCTTCAGGCTTAAAGCTTACTACTCCTATTGTGGTTTGGGACTTCATGTACTAAAAAGGAATAGTAATAATTACTTCCACAAGTGTGCATGAACAAACATGCATGCGTATATAATAATGAGAGTTCTTTATGTAGAGTTACAGGTACACCTAAAGGATTCCTACCCACCAACTTAGGAAAGATGCGCTCATTAACTTTAGAAGAAGACCGAAGGATGCCCGGCAAGACTAATGGAAGGACTGTCCACGACGAAGAGGAGAAAAAGAAAATAAATCGGCACTTTTCAGCGCCAACTTGTCTCGGTGGATATTGAAGCTGGGCGAGAGAATATTCGGTTCCGAATGAAAACTGAATGAAATCGGTTCAAGTAATCGTTATACTAAAACCGATTTCAAGATTCTTAATTGAATCGATTTCGAAATTAGTTGTTTCGAAGGATTATAAGGATTACTCGAGCCCATTTCCAATTCGGAACTAGAACTTCCTCGTACAGCCCTAATGGAGACTAATCGGTACTTTTCAGTGCCTATTTTTATTAATTTAACGGGAACCACTTCGGCTATCGCAATCGGCATTTTTCAATGTCATTTGTATATTGGGACGAATCAGTATTCGCCCCACTTTATTAATTCACATTTTAAAATTTGTTTCTTCTGTTTTAGTCTGTCAAGGAGAGAAATGTTTCGGAAAAATTGGAAGATTTACCATTTTACTTGTGGAGGACCAGATCTATGCTTTATATAAAATAGAAAATTGAAAATTGTTATACAGTATGTTTGATAAGAGCGTGTACGGCAAAACTTTTTCCTCAAAACCGTTAGAGGGGGGATATGAACGCGAGCCAATAGCGGGGCTCTTCTCCCAAGATGCTTTGTCTAGAAAGCCTTAGTTATCGTTTGACTTTTGTCACAAAAGGGCGTATGTCAACATGAGTGCCGCGTACGCATCACGTTACGAAGCTATGTTTCTATGTTCGCATCCGAAAGAACTAAAAATGTCGCGCGGAACGGCTGCTAAGTATATAAAGAAGTCTAAGGCGTTTGTGAGTAAGTGGGTGAAACGTTATTCCGAGGTCAAAAACGTTGATGACTTGCCGGATCGTGGCTCTGTGCAGAAAACGACGAAAAAGGAGGACAAAATGATTTTACGGGTGTTTGAGAAGAATCCTTGTTTATCATTGCGTGGCGGGCAAGCGGTTTTACTTAAAAAGGGTCTAAATATATCATGTCATACTATAAGAAGACGTTTACTGGCTCATAAAGTGAAATTTCGAAGCACGATAACGAAACCGTTGCTGTCTGAAAAACACGTCGAAAAAAGACTTGCTTGGGCAAAAGAAAATTTGGACCGCTATTGGGGCAACGTAATTTTTTCAGATGAAGCTTCGTTTTGGGCAAAGTCTTCTATCAGACGTGTCTGGTCTACCCAGGCCAATAGACTCATCGAGCGGACCGTTAAACATCCGGTAAAGGTGCACGTCTGGGGCTGTTTCTCAAAACAGGGATTTGGCACTTTACACATCTTTACACAAAATTTGGATGCTGCTAAAATGGTCCAAATATATGAGAGAGCTTTATTACCATCTGCCCAAAGGTGGTTTACGAGGAAAAATGAAAATTGGCTACTGCAAGAGGACAATGATCCGAAACATCGGAGTAGACTTTGTACTGCGTGGAAACAAGAAAATGACGTTGACGTACTGGATTGGCCTTCACAGTCGCCAGATGCAAATCCAATTGAAAATGTTTGGGCGCTTATAAAGTTTAAGCTCCGAGGAAAGAAAATATGGACCGTCAAGCAGTTAATTCGACAGATTCGATTTATATGGAGATCATTGTCTGAAGATTATGCTGTAAAATTAGTAGAAAGTATGCCTCGGAGATGCCAGTCAATTATTGATAATGGAGGCGACTGGACAACTTATTAATAATAAAGCATCGCAGTCTATATCATGCATAATGTGTACAAATTTTCTCAATTTATGTATTATCCTAAGTTTTTGAGTTTTGCCGTACACGCTCTTATCAAATACTGTACATCATGTATTGCATTATATTACTCATTATGTATTATTATTATATTACTCATTATGTATTATTATTATATATGTATACTTACTGTATAAATAAATTATTATTGTTTGTATTATAATAAAACAGGTTATAATTATTTTCTGAAAATAAAGAAGTAAAAAGAATGGAAATGTGTATTTTAAAGGTCTTCTCATATTAATGACGTCACAATTTAAATTGACACCAAACAACAGAGTCTATTCCGTTTCTGCTGCCATTCTGTCGTCAGGTTGCGTTGCGCAGATACTGCTCCCTTTCTGCCGCCAATCTGCCGTCAGGATCTGCGCGGTTTCTGCTGTCAATCTGTCGGCAGGCACTGTCAGCAGGCCCTGCCGCGAAGCTAACGGCAGTCTGCCAACATAATTTGATATAACAGGATCTGTGTTAGATATGTTGTCATTCTGACACGAAATATTGGTAACAGGATCTGCTCAGATTCTGTTAGCGCAGGTTTGGCTATCTGGGTTAATTTAATGTATGTTCGCATTATTTAACAAAAAGAATAAGTATTGTTGATTTAATCGGTAGTGTGGATGTTTTGAAAGTAAACGAGATTTAATAAATTAATGATCATGAATTTTGACTTGTCTATCTTCATGCTGTCCATTAATACTAAAGGGATATAAGTCAGGGAAACACAATAAATATTTTTCACGATTATCTAAAGGTAAATTTTTAATTTGTTACATTTGATATAAAGTTGTCGCCGTTTGGTTAGTTCTTTTTTCATATAAGAGATATATAGTATATTGTTCGTAGTAAGTATCATTTTCATCAGTAACCTAAGTTAACATTGGCTTACGTTTATCATGCAGTACATAAATCATCCGGCACAACTTGTGTATCATGTTTTATTTCTTGTATTTCAAACTCTGAATTATGTAATTTATCTAAACAAAATTCATGATGTGTATTTACCAACACAATACACAATAATGAGAATACAAAGGATTGTTTCCTTTTAACCAACTTAAAGCGTCAAAAACTTTTTTAACGTCCACTATTTCTTCCCAGACAATTTTAGATTTTGTAGAAACACCTCTAATTAAAATATATAATTTATGGTTAAAATTTATAGGATCAACATCAGAACAAATTTTATTCAATGTTTCCTGTAAAGAAAGCGGCAAATGAAATGTCCTACCTTTGACTTTTTGTACCATTTGTCTTTGAGGTAGCTTTTTATTAAGAACAGCACCCATTTTAAGAACAGTTTGGAAAGCTTTAGCTCTCTGTATGATAAGTTTTTCGAACGTGTTAAGAGATGAAATTACTTCAGGAATATTACCTGTGAAAGGATTATTCAAAACACAGCGGGCAGGCATTAGACCGTCACGAATTTTTCTTAAACAATAACGACATTGTGACGAGACGTCCCTCCTCGTCACCACGACCTGACATAAACATCCGTCAGGTCGTGTAAAAGGCGCAAAGCGCCAAACAAAGATAACCAAAACCGCCGC
>NW_022639725.1:58735-59407 GCF_010583005.1 Odontomachus brunneus
ACCAACACAATACACAATAATGAGAATACAAAGGATTGTTTCCTTTTAACCAACTTAAAGCGTCAAAAACTTTTTTAACGTCCACTATTTCTTCCCAGACAATTTTAGATTTTGTAGAAACACCTCTAATTAAAATATATAATTTATGGTTAAAATTTATAGGATCAACATCAGAACAAATTTTATTCAATGTTTCCTGTAAAGAAAGCGGCAAATGAAATGTCCTACCTTTGACTTTTTGTACCATTTGTCTTTGAGGTAGCTTTTTATTAAGAACAGCACCCATTTTAAGAACAGTTTGGAAAGCTTTAGCTCTCTGTATGATAAGTTTTTCGAACGTGTTAAGAGATGAAATTACTTCAGGAATATTACCTGTGAAAAGATTATTCAAAACACAGCGGGCAGGCATTAGACCGTCACGAATTTTGCTTAAACAATAACGACATATATACTGCGAAGTAACTGTCTGTCGTTGCACGTGCAACATTAAATCTGTCCAAATTTTGTTGTCTATTGGTATTCGAAACTTGTTAATATCATGAATATTTCTTTTATAACAAAATTTTTCGCATGAAACGCAAATATAACGTGGTGTATCCATTGAACGTTTAGTAAATGCATTAAATGCACGAGAATATTTTGAAATAATATCGTCATCACTTAACATTATAT
>NW_022639725.1:59417-68382 GCF_010583005.1 Odontomachus brunneus
ATGAGCTCATCCTCCCGTCGTACAGCCATCCGTCTCATCCGCTCCCCAAGAGGCCAGGGAACCAGAGGTGGCGCGCTCACCGCCTCGGTCAAGCGCTCCTGACCTCCCGGCCGCTTGGAGACCCGACTAAGAGGAAAGGTGCGCTCATCTGCCCTCAAGGTCCGCACCAATAAGAAAAGAGGTTCGCCAGCAACCGTGGGATATAGAGGTGGCGCGCTCACCGTCTCTGCCCTGAGCTCTGGGCTCCCCGGAAGCGGGTTCCTCTCCACCGCCAACCTGCACCTCAAGGCACGCCGCCACCCGTCCGCCGACACGAGCCCGCGCCGCGTACGCCGGGCAAACCGCGGTAGGCGCTCCGCCACGGGAAAGTAATACCGCGCGCCGACACCGACCGCGTCGCCGCGAGTCCGCACGCGCCCGACCGCGCCGCCGCGATTATCGGAAATCCGCGTTAGTTCTAAGTTAGAAATAGCCTAAGTGTAAGTTCGCGTTAGATATAAGTTAGTTAATAGTCCGCGTTAGAAGTAAGATAGACATAAGTCCGCGCTAGAATTAAGGAAACCCGCGACCGCGCGCACGCATTGTAACAGACCGAAATAAACTTATTTGTTTAAACACGAAGCCTACAGCCTTCCCCCCGTTCACGCTCGCACCACGACTCTGGACACCGGCGAGCACATCCTCCGTCCTCTTACGTGTCACGACCAGTAGCACCACGACACCAAGGTCGCTCGCCGCTCCGAAAGAAACCGGAACCAAACCCAAAAGAAACCCGACACAAACTGCGTTCCTCGTGTCTCACCGCCAAGGTCCCTGTTCGGGCGCCAGTTTGTGTCACGGTTCCGGTTTCTTTCGGAGCGGCGGGCGACCTTGGTGTCGTGGTGCTATGGTCGTGACACGTAAGAAGACGGAGGATGTGCTCGCCGGTGTCCAGAGTCGTGGTGCGAGCGTGAACGGGGGGAAGGCTGTAGGCTTCGTGTTTAAACAAATAAGTTTATTTCGGTCTGTTACAATGCGTGCGCGCGGTCGCGGGTTTCCTTAATTCTAGCGCGGACTTATGTCTATCTTACTTCTAACGCGGACTATTAACTAACTTATATCTAACGCGAACTTACACTTAGGCTATTTCTAACTTAGAACTAACGCGGATTTCCGATAATCGCGGCGGCGCGGTCGGGCGCGTGCGGACTCGCGGCGACGCGGTCGGTGTCGGCGCGCGGTGTTCCTTTCCCGTGGCGGAGCGCCTACCGCGGTTTGCCCGGCGTACGCGGCGCGGGCTCGTGTCGGCGGACGGGTGGCGGCGTGCCTTGAGGTGTAGGTTGGCGGTGGAGAGGAACCCGCTTCCGGGGAGCCCAGAGCTCAGGGCAGAGACGGTGAGCGCGCCACCTCTATATCCCACGGTTGCTGGCGAACCTCTTTTCTTATTGGTGCGGACCTTGAGGGCAGATGAGCGCACCTTTCCTCTTAGTCGGGTCTCCAAGCGGCCGGGAGGTCAGGAGCGCTTGACCGAGGCGGTGAGCGCGCCACCTCTGGTTCCCTGGCCTCTTGGGGAGCGGATGAGACAGATGGCTGTACGACGGGAGGATGAGCTCACCTTCCCGTTGTAGCGGTCTTTAGGATGCTGGTGGTAGCCAGCGAGGAAGCGGCGAACGTACGAAGGCGCGTACGGACGCCGCGGGATTGCTCCTTATCGTTATCGTGCGTCGCTTATATACCGGCCGGCTCGCACTTTCGGCACGTACGCCGTTCCCCCACGCACGGGTATCCGCGGCGGTGCTGCGAGCCGGCGGCGGTTTTGGTTATCTTTGTTTGGCGCTTTGCGCCTTTTACACGACCTGACGGATGTTTATGTCAGGTCGTGGTGACGAGGAGGGACGTCTCGTCACAACATATATACTGCGAAGTAACTGTCTGTCGTTGTACGTGCAACATTAAATCTGTCCAAATTTTGTTGTCTATTGGTATTCGAAACTTGTTAATATCATGAACATTTCTTTTATAACAAAGTTTTTCGCATGAAATGCAAATATAACGTGGTGCATCCATTGAACGTTTAGTAAATACATTAAATGCACGAGAATATTTTGAAATAATATCGTCATCACTTAACATTATATTATTCTGTTGATATTTGTATGTATCTGCTTTTTGTTGTGCTGAAATAACAATTTCTTCCAATGCATATCCGTATTAATTAATGATAAATCTATACTTAACATCTTACGATAAAAATGTGACAGTTGATTTATCAAACGTCTAATATTTCTTACTTTGGGAAAATGAGGTGAAAGTAATTGTATCGGAAGAAACATTGCCTTGCAAAGAAGTGGGTTACTATAACAAGTATGCATATGACTTAATTTTGTATTAGACAGTTTTAACGTGCATTTATTAATGTGTTGTAAAAGTTTTGGTACATATTTTAAAGTGCATACATTTATAATTTCTAGAAATTTTTGATAACGTAAGATTAAATATGGATCATCAATCTTACAGAAATCACTGCATAACCATGATCTTTTTGTTCTCGTGCCCTTATTACAAGCAAAATATTAACAACTTGCCCTTCCGCATTCATTATCAGGTTTTTCGGAAAATTTATTTTATGATATATACTTTCATTAAAATAATTCTCAGATGAAGCAGTATGTTTTGATTTACCACACAAGGCGTGTAATTTTTCATCATGTTTAGAACATTCAATAACAAGTGTTAAACATACTTCCGATTTCTTCTTGAGCAAAGTTAAGATTTTCTTTATGTTACAAATATAATCGTTCCTAGTATGTATACACTAACAAACGATTTTTTCAGTTTCTATCATTTTTTTGACATTGCATTTTATGTCAAGTTTTTTCGATATTTATTATAAATATTTTCGTAGAACCACGAATTTTGATATTTGCATATTGACGGAAATTGTTATATTTTTTAATAATTTTCCGTGTGATATTATTTTGTATAGCAATATTAACTTTATTAATTTTATTCCGATGATGTTTATTATAAAGCCATTTATAATCAGGATGAAGCATATTGAATTTCTTTTGTCTCTCTCTGTGGCGTTCAATATTAGGATTTAGAGAATATCGTTTACATTTCTTAATGCGATTATCTCTCTCTTCTAAGTTTTGTTTATATTGATCACGCTTTTTTTTGCAATTTTTTTCTGCATTTTTCTTATAATATTTTTGAGATATGCATTGTTTATCTAAATTGCGCTGATATAATTCATTACGTATTTTCTTAGTATTATATATTGCACGCTGTCTAGCGGCATCAAACTCTCTTTGTCTTATCACTGCAAGTGGAAGCACTTTCTGAAGAACATATAATGGATCTTGTGGGAAATGTTCAATTATATTTGATTCGAAAATCTCTAATAAATTAGGACGCATTAATTTATGATTATATCTTATTTTCTCAGGTTTAATATTAAACAACAATGAAGTTGCAAAGGCAATTGCAAAAATACCACAATCGATGTAATTCGATTGCTGTTGGACAATAGGAAATTTGACTGACCGCTTATCAAAAGGAAAAGTTGGGAATAATAGTTTAAAAAATTTTTTATGTTCTTCATGTAATGTCTTTAGATTTAATGAGTCGTAAATGAATATATTCTTTGTATCATAATAAGCACATACCCAATGTCCAGATGAGTGTAATATCTGTATATGTTTTTTATCTATTTCCATAATTTCTATTGTATGAGAAAAATGTACTGCCAGGTTTCGACAAGTTTATAATCTGAACAATTTGCTAAAAGACGACCGAAAAAATTCATATGTATGTCCGTTAGAAGATTATTTTGAATAATTGCATCTTTTTCTTCAGTCGGTAACATTATATATTCCATTGTCCTTATAGATTATACAATATTATTTTACTATATCAGTATACAAAATTGCCTATTATTTACAGGCAAACAGTAACCGCTCTTTAGACACCCAGTAACTTTGTTTTGGCGCACAGCAGCCTTGTACCGGATAACTACTTTGTTATAATGCACAACAGCCAGTTATTTTATAATGCACAGCAGCCAGTTATAGGCGCACAGCAGTCAGTAATGGGCACACAGCAGCCAGTTATAGGCGCACAACAGCCAATAATAGGTACACAGCAGCCAGTTATAGGCGCACAGCAGACACTTATAGGCGCGCAGCAGCCAGTTATAGGCGCACATAAAAGGCAGCCAATAAACACACACATACACATACACATACACACACACACACGCGCGCGCGCGCGCGCGCACGTCTTCAATGCTGTTCCTCCGTGGACTCAAACTGCAAAAAAATTAATCTAATTATTAAAATATTATAATACACGATGTCCTATTTAACCCTTTGTGTTACGAATTTTTGCTTATACACAATTTATTTGAAACTTGTTACTTGGAGGTTTTTAGGGTCGCTGATTATGAATTTTAACTTAAAAATTTGAAATTCAAAATGGCGGATTCAATATAGAAATTTAAAATACAAAAAGTGATTTGATTCGGATAAAATTCGGTATTCAGAGGTTTTTAGGATTGCTGATAAGATTCTAAAAACCTTAAGCAACTCAATTTCATGAAATGAGAAGTTGTTTTTCGCCGCCATCTTGAATTCACTATCTTGAATTTACTAACCAAAACTAACCTCAAATTCGAAATCAGCAACTTCAAAAACCTCCGAGTACCGAGTTTCGTTCAAATCAAGACACTTCGCATTTTCATCCACTATATTAAATCCGCCATCTTAAATTTAACGACACTAATCTCAGATTCGAAATCAGCGATCCCAAAAACCCACGTGTATCGAGTATCATCCAAATCAAATCACTTTTCGCATTTTTGTCCACCATTTTGAATTTTACAAATATAACCTCACTACAAATATAATCTTTAATTTTACAAATATTATATCAGATTCAGAATAATCGACCCCGAATACCTCTATATACAAATGCACAAGTCATAAATTTTTATAGTTTTTATAAAACTGAATATTCATAAAAAAACCATCGTTTTTACCACTTTGTTTATTTATAACAATCATATTATTAACAATAAACAAGGTTCTTTACTTTTCATAACTCCTACCTGGGATGACTGAAAAGTATAACAATACCAAATTTGCTAAATAAATTCTTTAAACTCTAAAAAAAGTGAGTAAAAGTAGGTCTCTTGGTGACCCGCTGTGACACAAAGGGTTAAATTGACACAACGAAATATCCCGAAGACAACACTGAAACACGTGCTCCATAATTTTAAAGAACGATTAAAATGGCATTATTAGATTTTAGTGCATAGACGTTTCCAAGTTAATTTTAAAGTCAACTGTTTTTTTTAACAGAAACCTATATTTTTTTTTATTACGAAATCTTATTTTACATAGAAAGCAAACAATTTTTGTTTCAAAAATTTTTTCGCATGATCTCTATTTTTTAAGATATTTAGAGAAATAACTAATATAAAATTATTAGTTTTTCAATAATTTTTGATCTAAATTGATTCTATCAACTTTATAGAAAAATAGCAAGAGACAAAAATTGATAATTTTCTTCTTATAGAGCGCTGAGAATTTTTTCAGAATTTTTTACTAACATAAAGAAATGTAATACTAAAAAATTGATAAAAAATTCTCAGAGCTCTACAAAATGAAAATAAACAATTTTTGTCTCTTACTATTTTTCTGTACAATTGATAAAATTCGGTTAAAAAGTTATTAAAGAATCAATAATTTTGTAGTTATTTCTTTAAATATTAAAAACATAGATAGTTCGAAAATATCTTTTAGACAAAAGTTATGTTTTTTTATATAGAATAAGATTTCGTAATAAAAAATATAAGTTTCCGTTTAAAAAAACAATATTTACCTTGAAATAACCTCGAAATACCCACACATTAAAAAACTAATAATGCCATATTGATCACTTCTGTATTATAAAACATGTGTTTAATTTTGAGATAAAAATATCTCGAAAAGTTCGAAAAAAATGTTTCAGATAAAAGTGGAACGGTTTTGAAGGAAACATAAGGTAATAACCTTAACTGTATAATCAATAATCCAAGGTCATTTCAAAGTCAACTTAATTTTTCTTAATAGAATCGTATATGTTTTTTAAACATAGTTTGATTCTTTTGTACATATGTTTGATTCTTACGTACAAAAGTACTAAAGTAAGATCATCGTAAAGTGAATACTTTTAGAGATATATTTTACTTTTTATTTTAATATTTTTCAATATAAAATATAGCACGATGAATTCTTTAAGTGTTCCTAAAGTTTTCTCCTTTCTGACGTCAGTCTGAGCACAAATTGCTATAAAAATAGTATGTATAAATAATAGCATATGCTGTATGAATATCTTATGTTTCCTCCATACCGTATAACATTTATTTAAAAAGTATATTCTAAAAAACTTATGGATTCTCCTTTTGCTTACATTTCTTTCTTTTTTCCTTTTTCTTTATTTTTCAAATAATATTTCTTCCTTCTTCTCTTTCTCTCTATCTACCTATTTCCTGTTTTTCTTCTTACCTATTAAAAATTTCAATTTAGTTAATATAGTAAATCATAATATAAACCACATAAAAAGATTTAAACTAAATTGTTATAATATAACTAAAAAACTCTTCTTGAGTATATCAATATTAACCTAAGGACAATTAGAGTTCAAGCACAGGTTGTATAGTGCTATTATAAACTATTAAAACATAGTGACACAATCTCGCCATGAGAAAAAATTTTATTACATATCATACGCGTTTCGGATTTATTTCACAGACCCTCTTCAGTGATTACAAGTAACGTTTTAGTGTCGCAAAAAATAAAAAATCGTAAAAGTTAGTATTAACATAGGTTGTTACAGAAAAAATTGTCGCTACAAGTTTTCTTGTCTACGGGATTCGGAAGCACAAACATAATATATCATTTACATAATGAAATGTTTCATTTTTGGAAGCTACTGGCAATTTATTCCGAGACTGGTCACTCCATCGCACGTACTAAGATACTGTGGTATGATCATCTAAAAAACGTATTCAGATAGAGCAACCAACCCCAATGTGAGGGAAAAAAAAACAAAACAATGATATATACCTCGATAAAGGCCAGAGAGTTCCGGTGAGATGTTATGCCTATGAACGTGTACCTCCGAATGCCGCAAACAATACAGAATCCAGTGTTTATATTTACTTCGCAACCGCAAAACGAAGTACGATTTAAGTCAAACCGAATAACACGTTGTAAATTTTCCTAAATTCTCAGTGTCAGTATGAGAATTCAGTCCATGCGTCTGCATTTTTATAAAAATCATCTCTGCAATCATTCTTTTATAAAATAGATGTTCCTTATGCAAAACTTTGACATTATCCCATTTAAATTTGTGGTCGTAATTAACACGGTGCTCTTGTACAACAGAGAGATGCAAAGTAAGGTCTCGAGGTAGTCGTTTATGCTCAGATACACGAGTGGAAAGCCTTCTGCTCGTTTGACCAACATAAGACGAGTCACAGTCTCCGCACACTAATCTATATACAACGTTATTCAGAAGATTCAGAGGCAAAGCGTCTTTATGGACACGAACCAGACCAGAAAGCTTGTTCATAATACTAAAACTTGAGACCTTATTAAATTCTTTAAAAATCTTACTGATTCTCTGAAATAATTCCCAAATATGAAAAAATACTATAAGAACGAGTGGGTAACAAGGAAAACGAAGATGTACTCGGTGGAATGATGTTCATTTTTTCAATTAGTCGAAACACACGTCAGTAGGTATAGTATAGGGGGTTCTAACCCAGGTCCTCCAAGGGGGGGGGAAGGTTGAGGGGCGGGGGTTACCGCGGGCGGGGGTTATGACGTCACCGGAGAGGTATGACGTTGCGGAGGGGGGTATGACGTCATGGGGGTATGACGTCACGGGGGTATGACGTTACGAAGGTATGACGTCAGAGGGGATTGCGTCACCGCGGAGGGGGTATCACGTTACCGCGGAGGGGGGTATCATCGGTCGGTAATTGGGGGGGATACCGATGTTACCGACGGTCGGTAATTTTTACCGATATTATCTAACATTTAATTACATTGTAACGTCCCGTATGGTCGCTCAGATTAACGAAACGTTTGCTCTCTCTTTGTTTTAGACCTACCTGCATACACCGGCAATAGTCTGGGGAGGTGGAGAGCTGTGCACCGAGAGGAAGTTTCAAGCGAGTGTAGTGTTGTGCAAGAAGTAATGTAATGATAACTGTGATGATTGACAGGTTACAGATTCTATATTTGACCAAATAATGTATGAATTGAATAAAATGAATTTATATATATTTACTACGTGATTTATTCGTCCTCTAATAATTAATGAAGAAGTAATTAATATATTGAAGATTTATTCAAATAATTCGGTAATGTAAAAGTTAATGAAAACAAAAATCCATAAGAACGATCGAAATAGGTTTTGATTTATGGGTAGGGATAATTGAGGTGGTAAATTCAGTTTAGGTTTAGTGTATTCTTAATAAGGCTCAACAATCAAGAAGCTCTGTCAGAGTCTCGTTCAGAAATCCCACGCTTAGGAAATCCTCATCACGCGCTACTCTGCAATTCGCTGTATTAATAATTAAGTTCCGGAGCATACGAGACGCTGCCGAAACTGTCAGAGCTCTGTATTATAAGCAAAAGAATCTGCCAGGAGCAGTTAAGCTACCTGAAGCAGAGATAGAGAGAGAAAGAAACGCTATTACGACGGCGTATATGGTAGACACTAGGACTACCGCAGCTCTGCAGTAAAGTGTATATATGTATGTACGTGAGTCAGTTAGAAATGGAAAATAATAGATCGTCCTTAGAGATTATAGAATTATACTAACTGGATCTGGTAGAAAGGAACTTGAATCATATAACTATAGAATTTGAGTATAATATATAAGTATATTCTTAATTGAAGTGTGATATAATATTGTAGTGTGACATATATA
>NW_022639725.1:68392-81813 GCF_010583005.1 Odontomachus brunneus
CGCAGCTCTGCAGTAAAGTGTATATATGTATGTACGTGAGTCAGTTAGAAATGGAAAATAATAGATCGTCCTTAGAGATTATAGAATTATACTAACTGGATCTGGTAGAAAGGAACTTGAATCATATAACTATAGAATTTGAGTATAATATATAAGAATATTCTTAATTGAAATGTGATATAATATTGTAGTGTGACATATATAAAATTGTAGTGTAGAATTAATAGTGGGTTACACAATATCTTTAAATTATATCGATTATATTAAAATATTGAATAAAAGGTTTGACGATAGGTACTTCGCTAAGGACCTACCGGGGCAAGTGTCGGGTAAAAATAAAATAAAACTTACAGTCGAAATCTCGCAGAGACACGATGAGTACAGGTTCGCAAGGAGTCGCAGATGAATAATGAAAATCGCCGAACAAATGCCTGCAGCAACGGGTCGGAGAGTACGCTGAATCTCGAAGAATCCACGAGCAAATGCGAAGACAATGTAAAATGCTTCACGCAGCTGCGCGAGCGTAAACTTGGTATAGATCTCGAAAGTAAGCTGGATATGTCTCGGAAAAATTTCCCGCACAATGCTCGACAAGAGCTAACTGTCTCGAAAAAATTCTGCACACTGCTTAATGCTTGACTGGATCGAAAAAATTCCCGCACACTGCTGCGGATGCTCCGGGAGCACCCTTTTTATAGGCCTCGAACGCGCGCTTCGGCTGGGTTCGGTCGGTTCCGACGGCGGTCGGGTCGCAGCGCCGCATCCGGTGCCGAAACGGTGGTCTCGAGTCGGCGTTTTTTCAAAGGGATGCCGCTGCGCTTCGGCTTTTCGTTTGATGCGCTCGGGTGGTCTGATGACGTTATGCGCTGTGGCGTGATGCATAGCGATGATGCATCACGGTGATGTCATGCTGGACGTGTTCATTCGTGTCTGCGCGAGTTCGCTCGCGAATATTCTTATATTATTTTAATTCCCTACCAATTCCTTCGTCATGTATGGCCTTTTGAGTAGTTATATGAATACTTCATTTCTATAATAATCCGAGTTTATCCTTGGCCGTTTTTGACGAGAGAATTAATAAGATTCCTTGTTTTTGACTAAAATAAAATTTATAATGACTGATTAGAGTTTATTCTATGAGAGCTCACGATATCGTGGGCTGTGGATTGTTATCTTTAACGTACTTTTTGAATTCTTAATTATCTCTTACTGCGAATCAATTTGCCTAAAATACATTCTGTCCTTGTCTACCGATATCGTGACTTCTCCTATAGCGCTTCGAAGGGTTTAAATATACTATTTGGTTCATACGACGTTCTATGTCTCAGGCTAGCACAAATCGGCCTCTGGTTATCGAGGAGTTTAAATATTGTAATGATCGCGAAAAATTGAAGTTTTCTGGGGCTGGGACGTTACAACATAATTTTTTACCAACATATAATTACACAATACCGACGATCGGTAATTTATTACCGATATTATATACCAACATTTAATTACTTAATTTTTATCAGCACATATACATTTTTACATAATTTTTACTGTCATATTTACATAATATCGATTAACGGTAATTACCGTTATTATATAATTTTTTCTATCTGCTTTCGATAGATCATTTTACCGATCTGCGGCGGTTTTCGCGGCCGTTTCTTTGCGGCGGTTTCCGCGGCGGATTTTGTGGCAGTTTTCGCGCCCGTTTTTCGCGGCGGTTTCCGCGTCGGATTTTGCGGCCGGTTTTGCGCCGCCCGCGCCACTCGCGCATTTCGCAGCGTGATTTTTAGTCACAGCTGCAAACTCTAATATTCTGCAAACGTATGCATTCGACAATTAGATGCGCAAGAAAAAGAATGCGACACATGATATTCTTATTACTAATGAACTCATACACTACGCTGTGCTGTGCAACAAGATTTTGCAAACGTATGCATGTTATACATCAAGGACAATATATTATATAATCGTTAAAAAACGGTAAAAAACGGTTTAGAAACGGTAATGAAACGGTAAAGAACGATAAAAAACGGTTTATAAACGGTAAAGAACGGTTAAGAAACGTTAAA
Source organism: Odontomachus brunneus (assembly GCF_010583005.1). Classification (NCBI taxonomy): domain Eukaryota; kingdom Metazoa; phylum Arthropoda; class Insecta; order Hymenoptera; family Formicidae; genus Odontomachus; species Odontomachus brunneus. The sequence goes on from NW_022639725.1 coordinate 70,456, forward strand.
AAACGGTAAAGAACGGTTAAGAAACTTTAAAAAAAAACAGTAAAAAACGGTTTAGAAAACGGTAAAAACGGTTAAGAAACGGTGAAGGACGGTAATGAAACGGTAAAGAACGGTAAAGAAATTAATATCATAGCATATCGCGCGATGTAATTCCGTGTAATTTGAATCATCAAATGCAGATGTGCAGACAGTTATGCGTAAAATCAATGGTCATACAAAAATGTGTTGTATATATTTTTATTACACTGCAGGAGGTAATTAAGAATATATATATATATATATATATATATATATATATATATATATATATATATGTGTGTGTGTGTGTCCCGGGGCAGTTTCCACGACAATTTTTATATAAAATGGCAGTTTTGGCGACAATTGGTAGTTTTGACGCCTGGCGTCGAAAACACAGCAGCATAAAGATAGTTTTAACGACAGTCGCGAAAACTGCCTATATACAGCTAAAATACTCTGTTGCCAAAACTGCCATTCTGCAATATGCTGTTATAATTATTATGATATAAAGACAGTTATGACGACATTGATGAAATCTAGTCTTATACACTTGTAGTAACTGGTAGTAACACTGCAGATCTATAATTTCGTTTATAAAATATTGTGCTGAGTATTAAAGACAGCACAAATAAGACATTCTCAACGTGATTTGTCAATTCTTATGCAGGATCACACCGCGTCCGATGTCCAATAGGAGAACAGCTTTCTAATAGAGAATTCAATTAGAAAGCTTAATATTCGATGCTCATTGGTCCATACGATCTTATGCTATGCATATGTATTTATGTTAATTTGTGTGTGATAACCTATAGCCCTTAGGCCCTCCACACACAAATTGACATAACAGTAAAGCGTCTTCTACAATGGCAGTAGAAGTAGTAGTAAGAAATAAGCAGTAAGCAAATTGACCAATTCCATTCTCATGTTTCAAAAATAATCGATTGTGATTAGTCTATTTACTTACTGCTTATTTCTTACTACTACTCCTACTGCCATTGTAGAAGACGCTTAACGTAACACGTACCGTAAGAATTGACCAATTATAATCGAGTATTTACAAAAATGGCGACCTTACGATTCGACGATACTCAACGTGATTGGTCAATTCTTATTGTACGTTTTACGTTACTGTTATGTCAATTTTTGTGTGTTGGCCCTTAGGACCATGGCACACAAAAAAAAACTTAAGCAGTAATGCCCGATCTACAAAAGATGGAGTAAGGCTGAATTCCCACTTAGCGCGTCACGCGTCGCGTCGTCCAAGTTAAACCAATCAAATCGTCCTATTTTATTCGTTGTAAAGTTACACAATAAAATGAGACGATTTGATTGGTTTAACTCGGACGACGCGACGTGTGACGCGATAAGTGGGAATGCAGCCTAAAGCCCGTATCAGTAATAACCTTGTAGCTCTTACGGAAAAACAACATATTGATTGGCTATCGCGCAAACTTCCGCCGAGCGGCAAGCGTTTCCGCGTTCTGTATGCAAGAGCCATAAGACGTAAGCAGTAAGCAAATTGAGTAAGCAAAATCACAGTCGTTGATTCTTGGACCGTAAGAAAAATCAGCGACTGTGATTGGACGATTTGCTTACTGCTTAAGTTCCTCTATGTGCCACGGCCCTTAGCTTAACCGGAGTTTGTGAAAGCGGCCCTTATAAATATATGTAATAATACAAACCATACGCTACAAAGTATTTTTATTTGTGTTTTACTTTGAGACACAAGGGCTGTGTTCTTTTATTCGCAACAGATGCAGCCGATGTCATTCTATCCTTGTTTTACATTCGATAAAATTGAAGGATAACATGATATCAGCTGCATCTGTTGCGAATAAAAGAACGCACCTAAGAGGTCTGTTCTTTCGCTCTGCACTGCTGCAATAAGTTAAAGTGAGATAAATATATATTTGTCTTATTCTAACTTATTGCACAAATGCAGCAGTGCAGAGCGATAGAACAGACTTACTTTATCCGATTTGGATAATAAAAAGTACTATTTACACACACATAATTTGTTTTATAATATTTAATACAGTTAGTATAAATGTCCAAATTTTTTAATAAAACATTTTGTAAATTTGAATCTTAAGTTTCACAACAAATTATTTTCTCTTATCTCCTTGTATATGTTTGGCAAATAATTTTGCTCATCCACATAGATAACTTCTCATTGTGTTTTTTTAGATATACATGCTACAGATATTGCATATACTGTCAACCTTGTACACTCCATAAATTCTGCTGTAATTTTTTGTGGTATCGTTTGAAACCTTCAAGACAGGGATACCCATTGATGTATATTTAATCAAAGAATTGATCTTCTTTACCAAATCATTTGTCGCTGACCACCATTTATTCTTTAGAATCTATTAGGACCAATTATTTTCACTTCATTACATATATCGATACGTACATAATTAATCACAATTGTCACTTTTACAGATTTATTTCAAAGACAAACATTATCTGTGTAACAAAATTCTGGATGTGTCTCAGTGAATTACTTTGGCCAATCATCATTAGCAACCATCATTTGTTTCACATTTTCTTCAATTTCTAGCTTGTTCTCTGTACTTTTCGTTAATCTTCTTTTGTTGTTTCATCTCCTTCTGTTATTTCTCTAACTTGTATTAATTTCTACCACACCTGTGGTTTCCATCTTCGACTATAAAATTATTTTAGTTCAGCATTGTAGGTATTCTTTGTTATTAAATTTATTGTTTCGCATCATACACATTTTTGACTTGCTTATTAGAGATAGATTATTGACATAGCGTTTAATATTTGTAACTATTAAATCCATTTGTATAATATTTGCACCAATTAGATCAATTTTACATTCTTTAATATTAGTCATATTGAACAGATGGAAGTGCACATAACAGTCTTCTTTTAATAAGGTACTAATCGATATAACTCTATAATGAGCATTGGTATGTTAATTGTCACATATGAAGCTGGAAAGACAAACATTATCTGTCTAACAATATATTTCAACAAAGTGAATTTCTTCGCTGATACATTTTGAAGTATGTAAGTACTTTCCAAGAAGGTGACAATATTACGTTCGGGTTGTGATCAAAAACTAATCCTAGAGCTCGGCTAGTATTCCATCGTATCTAACATAAATAAATGTAAGGTCCATTTAACAAGAAATACTTATTTAATGCAGACTTTGTCTGGCGCATGGATGGAGCATCAGTTCTAATACCAAACAGCTTTAGTTATAAGTAATTTGTATCTCATAAAAGATTAGAACAGAATTATATCGAGACTTACTTTCATGTCGTTTCCTAAGTTCGCGTAATTAATGAGCGCATCGAATCCTAATGCCGTGTCGGGAAGTATATGATTGTCCGAAAATAGATATAAAATTGTCTCAATCGCTCTAACAGCATTGCACTTCACTTTGTCGTGATCCTTTGCAGCTTTAGTACACACTTCATATAATTTAAGCAACAGAATCTCCAAAGGCAGCAGTTCTCTCTCTTGGTACTGCCTGGAAAACATTTATCCATGTAGACAGAACGTGTACTGCGAAGAAGAGAGCATATATTCATGTCAAATGAAAAAAGTGTAAACAAATTCTCGTCTGGAAAAACAGTCACACAGGTTCATCAATGCCCAAGCGCTTTTTACACAAACACCAAGATTCTTGTCGGAAGCCATGTTAGATCTAAGATATAAGATCTGAATATGAAAATCAGCCTTAGTAATAATATTAAGATCATACACTTAAAAACATCTTAGAATTAGTCGTGTACATTTTCAATATTAGTCAGAGATAAAACATAGATAAAATACTCATATTTTTCTCGAATTTTGGGAAACAAACACGCTGATTATGATATTTACAATTCTAGACAATTTATTAAACAAGTCGGTTTCTCCTTCAGTAGCCTTAAAATAGTTTCCACTATTATCTGTTGAGAAATCATTGTTCATTGTCCATGTTATCATCAGCATCGAATTTATCTCTTACTCTTGCTTTTGTTGATTTGTACAAGCAAACTTCAATGTCAGGAACCAGTTGCACTGCACGCTTATAAAACTACATGGCCTCATAAATTTCCTCTCTGATCGTGTTCGGTGCTTTTGAGAAATAGATTCTTTGCCTGAAATATAGATAATTTTATAGATAAGATACCAAATGTGGATAGATATTACATTAGATAGATATTAGACGAACAGACATTAAGTAAACAAAATGTGTTTTCTATTGCTGAACTCACTAGACTAACTACTTCTTTTCTCCTCTTTTTTCTATCAAGTCTCAACTTGTTTCTTTTTAAATTCCACTAGCTGTACACTAGTTCAGCGATAAAAAACAGATATTTGGGAAAGTAGATATTATAGCAATACAACTTTATTTACTAAGTATCACTACTCTGCTCTCAACTGAGGTCTCATTCCTAGTGACCTCAATATCAGACTCTTTTGGTGAATATGACCTCGGTGTGTCACATTTGGGCGATATTGTCAACTCTTACTGCCACTGTTCCCTAAAAGATGTTAAGGCAGCTTCAATGTTTGTTTCCTCCTGCAAGGGAGACCTGGTCGTCGTCTTCATCAATGTGATCACTAGATGTACTGTAGTGTTTCTGCCAACGCATGAAGCAAAAAATATTTTAATTTGCTAGAATCCGAAATGTGAGACAATATTACTTATGCAGACTTCGACAAGCGTGAAGCGAAACGCACGACGGGGATGATAATAATTCGCGTGTATTCATGAATGACGCAAGATATTGCTGACAATAAATTGACATTGGCTCATGACAAGGTTAGGATTGCTGTACGACAGTCTCGATTGAAAAAACGTATAACACAACCATAACAACAAAAGATAACGACCGAATTCATACCGAAACCATTAGCTTCTATACAGTTAATTTCATTGAAATTAGCGGTTTACAATGACATGAATCAAACCGGTGCAAAAAGTAAAACATGGAAGTGCGAGAACGTCTCGACGCACGTCGCGGTTTCGCTCTTATATGCCGTTAGCATTTATGGCTAACTCTCGGCAACTACAAAAGATATCGATTTGGTTCAAACAAACCTGACTTCTTTACACTTTATTCTATTGGAATTAGTGTTTTATAATATTTCGAAAAACTGCTACCATTGCTTTAGATAAAGCGTGGAAGCGCGCATACAATCTCGACGTCGCGGTCAAGTGCTTGTATCCCGCCAACATTTTTTGCTTTCATTCGGAAATTACAAAAGATATCGATTTTGTTCAAAAAGCACTGACTTCTCCTCACTTTACTCTATTGCAATTAGTGGTCTATAATGTTAGGAATAATGCCACTACTTTAGGTAAAGCGTGGAAGCGCGCGTACGTCTCGACGTCGCGGTCATATACTTGAATGCAGTCAACATTTTTTGCTTTATTTCCGCAAGTACAAGAGATCGATTTCGTTCAAAAAGCACTGGGTGCTTCCGAAATACCCAGAGTTATGTAGAGGTGAGTTAGTTCCACTATAGTATATGTAACGGATATTATAGTGAAACTAACCCAACTCTACCTAACTCTGGGTATTTCAGGAGCACCCACTGACTTCTCCTCACTTTACTCTATTGTAATTAGTGGTTTACAATATTACGAAATATACTACTGCTTTAGATAAAGCCTGAAAGCGCGCGTACGTGTCGACGCACGTCACGGTCGAGTGCTTATAAGCCGCCTGCTTTTTTTGTTTGTTTCTCGCTTCCACGTTTTACTTAACACACCGGTATTAATTATACTATTATAAACATTTAATTGCAAAAGAATAAACTGTAGTGACGTTAATGCTTTTAGATTGAATTCGATATCTTTCTTCGTTGCCAAAATTAAGTAACAAATGTTAGCGGCATGTGTCTACCGTGGCCTTCGTCGAAACGTTCCTGCGTCGTCGAGCATTATCTCAAGCAGTATTATTATTCGTAATATTATAAATCACTAATTCTAACAGAGCAAAGTGTGGAGAAGTCAGCGCTTTTCAAACGAAATCGATATCTTTTGTAGTTGCCGAAATGAAGTAATAAATGCTAGCGGCATATAAGAGCTAGACCGTGACGTGCGTCGACACGTACGCGCGCTTTCGTGCTTTATCTAAAACAGTGGTGTTTTTCATAACATTATAAACTATTAATTCCATTAGAGTATAGTGAAAAGAAGTCAAGTTTGTTTGAACCAAATCGATACCTTTTGAAGTTGCCGAAAGTTAGCCATAAATGCTAGCGGCATGTAAGAGCGAAACCGCGACGTGCGTTGACATGTACGCGCGCGTTCACGCCTTAAAAAAGCAGTCGTATTTTTCGTAATATTATAAACCATTAATTTCAATAGAATAAAGTGTAAAGAAGTCAGATCTTTGAACCAAATCGATATCTTTTGTAGTTGCCGGAATTAAGCAATAAATGTCAGCGGCATGTAAGAGCCTGACCGTGACGTACATCGAGACGTTCTCGCATTTCCACGCTTTACTTTTTGTACCGGTTTGATTCATGTCATTGTAAACCACTAATTCCAATGAAATTAACTGTGTAGAAACTAGTGCTTTTAGTATGACGTCTTTATCTTTTGTTGGTGTGGTTGTGTTGTACGTTTTTCCAACCGAGAATGTCGGACGGCAATTCTAACCTTGTCGCCAGCCAATGTCAATTTATTGTCAGCAACAAAATCTTGCGTCATTCATGAATACACGCGGATTATTATCATCCCCGTCGTGCGTTTCGCTTTATGCTTGTCGAAGTCTGCATAAGTAACATTGTCTTACATTTCGGATTCTAGCAATTAAAATATTTTTGCTTCATGCGTTGGCAGAACCACTGCAGTGGATCTAGTGATCACTCCGATGAAGGCGATAATCGGGGGTCTTCCTTGCAGGAGGAAACAAACATTGAAGATGCCTTAACATCTTTCAAGGAACAGTGGCAGTGAGAGTCGACAATATCGCCCAAATGTGACACTGAGGTCATATTCACCAAAAGAGTCTGATACTGAGATCAACAGAGATGAGACCTCAGTTGAGAGCAGAGTAGTGTTACTTAGTAAATAAAGTTGTATTGCTATAATATCTACTTTCCCAAATATCTGTTTTTTTTATCGCTGAACTAGTGTACAGCTAGTAGAATTTAAAAAGAAACAAGTTGAGACTTGATAGAAAAAAGAGGAGAAAATTAGTTAGTCTAGTGAGTTCAGCAATAGAAAATATATTTTGTTTACTTAATGTCTATTCGTCTAATATCTATCTAATCTAATATCTATCCACATTTGATATCTTATCTATAAAATTATCTATATTTTAGGCAAAGAATCTATTTCTCAAAAGCACCAAGCACGAGCAGAGAGAAACTTTTATGAGGCCATGTAGTTTTATAAGCGTGCAGTGTAACTGGTTCCTGACATTGAAGTTTGCTTGTACAAATCAACAAAAGCAAGAGTAAGAGATAAATTCGATGCTGATGATAACATGGACAATGAACAATGATTTCTCAACAGATAATAGTGGAAACTATTTTAAGGCTACTGAAGGAGAAACCAACTTGTTTAATAAATTGTCTAGAATTGTAAATATCATAATCAGCGCGTTTTTTTCTCAGAATTCGAGAAAAATATGAGTATTTTATCTATGTTTTATCTATGACTAATATTGAAAATGTACACGACTAATTCTGAGATATTTTTAAGTGTATGATCTTAATATTATTACTAAGGCTGATATTCATATCCAGATCTTATATCTTAGATCTGACATGGCTTCCGATGACAAGAATCTTGGTGTTTATATAAAAAACGCTTGGACATTGGTGAACCTGTGTGATTGTCTTTTCAGGCAAGAATTTGTTTACACTTTTCTCATTTGACATGAATATATGCTCTCTTCTTCGCGGCACATGTTCTATCTACATGGATAAATGTTTTCCAGGCAGTACAAAGATAGAGAACTGCTGCCTTTAGAGATTCTGTTGCTCAAATTATATGAAGTGTGTATTAAAGTGTGTAGATGCAGAAATGGTGGTCAGCGACAAACAATGATTTATTTGGTAAAGAACGTTTGATTGTGTGTACATTAATGGATATCTATTTGTTGACATAAGGTTTCAAACGATGTCACAAGAAATTACAGCAGAATTGTTGAAGTGTACAAGGTTGATAGTATATGCAATATCTATAGTACGCATATCTGAAAAAAACACAATGAGAAGTTATTTATGTGAATGAACAAAGCTATTTGCCAAAGATATACAAGGAGGTAGGAAAAAATAATTTATAAAACGTAATGTTAAAATCTACAAAATGTTATATTAAAAAGTTTGGGCATTCATGCTAACTGCAATAAATATTATAAAATAAATTATGTGTGTAAATAGCACTTTTTATTATCCAAATCAGAGAACTTGTGTCTTACATTGACAGATTAAGATTTACGGTTTTACCAGCTCCTGTTACGGTTAAATCTGACCGACGGTATCAGGGTTCCAACTTGAATACACATATGTAATGTTTCTCGAAACTCAATCTAATTACGTTACAGATAAATTAATAGGGCTATTAATAGATTTACTTAAAAATGTTTGTAGTTTACATTTTAGTTTAAAGTTTACTTTATAGACGCTTAAGTCTAGTTATAATAAGTCAGGTTAGGTTACGTAAAAACTGTAAATTAAAATTATAAATGTTTATAATTATACACATTTTAACATTTAAATATTTTTTCAAGTATTCAAGTTCGAATGCAATCCGCGATATAAGACCAACTTTGATGAGAAATCTTCGATATTCTTATGATTTAACAGAATAACAAAAATATTTAAATGTTTATAGTTTTTTTCGATATTCTTATGATTTAATAGAATAACAAAAATATTTAAATGTTAAAATGTTCATAATTATTAAAATTTATAATTTTGAACTAGTTTTTATGTAACCTAACTTATTAGAACTACACTTAAAGACTTATTACAAGTAGATTTAAACCCAGATTTAGACTTATACCCAGTTGCACAACCTTCAGTTAAATTAACAGGATGGTTATTCCAATGGACTTGACCAAATACATTTGGCGTTAAGGTACCTTTACATGGGAGCATCGAGCGTCAAGCGTTAAAGCGATAGCCAATCAACGTGCCACTTTCCGCAAGAACTACAAGTATACTTCTAGAACCTGATACGTTGATTGGCTAAAGCTTTAACGCTCGACGCTGGAACGCTCCCATGTATTGGCACAATTAAGAAGAGTTAATCACAATTAACCAATCACTGCTGGCACTTAACCGGTAGTTAAAGTCAAACGGAAGTTGTGAAACTAGGCTTAAAACTAAATTTTGAACTTTGCTATAAAGTAAACTAAAAACATCGATTATACAACACAATGATTTTATCTGTAGCGTAATTAGATTGAAAGTTTCGAGAAACATTACGTTTGTTGTTTTCAAATTCGAATGCAACCCGCGATATAAGACCTCAACTTTGATGAGAAATCTTCGATATTTTTATGATTTTACAGAATAACAAAAATATTTAAATGTTAAAATGTTTACTATTATAAATAAATGTTTATCTTAATATGTCATAATAAAAGTTATGTTGTACGCCGAAAAAGGAAAAATAAAAATTGTATAAAGAAGCGTTGCATTATTGCAACTAATAGTAAGTATGAAACAAAAAAGCAGAAAAAATTAATAACAAAAAATTGTAATAGAACAAATGACTGAAATTCAAATTTTGATTAAACATATATATATATATATATATATATATATATATCTGTTTCACTTTTAGAAAATGAAGCTATTTTACGAGATATTGCGAAAAATTTAAACAAAGGAGCTCCATCATTACGACTGCAAAAGCTATCAAAGTCAGGTAATTTAATATATTGACACAAATACATACAAGCATATAGTTGCACTAAAAATCTAATTCCATATTAATTGCATATAATGTCGAAGATTTTATGACAAGCAAAAGTTCCTGCAACGTTGGCCAGTGCAATAAACATTCTAATAAGGCTGACACTAACCAAACGACCTGTGATGTAAATACAGGGAGCATCCCGATTGACCACGGCACGATTGGACACAACCAACCGATAAAAAGAATTATCCAGTGAATTACTAGGTCCAACCAATCATTACAATCTGTGTCCAATCGTATCGTGGTCAATCGGGTCCCACCCGTAAATACATATACAAATATATGTTCTGCATTACATGAAGATGCTATGATTACCGACAATGATTCTTCTACGTTAGTTACTAGTAGCAACAATAATAAAGATGGTAAGCATTGAAGGGGACGATATGAACATTTTTATATTCATTAAGGCTCCTGGAGTCAAAATTATTGCAAAATATGTTGAAACAAAATGATGCATTTACAAAATAAAACTAGCAATCAACCGAGTATACCTGTAAAATATTCCACATACTTTCCTTATATTCCAACAATCAATAAATAATCGTAAAAATTAAATAACAATCATGAGAGAAAGTGAGTTAAAAAAAAACTGCATAGTATATTAAATTTATAGTTAATTGTTCGAAGAAAAAAGAAAGTGTTCGGATTATTTTACGAGTTTGCTTGGTAGATTGCAAATGCTATTTAATGGATATATATTTTTATTCTAACATTGCAAGAATTTTTAACATGTATTTTCTCGCCTTTGACGTCATCAATCAATAGTTCTGCGGCGAGGAGCCACGAATCTTAGGAATTATTTACAACACAGTAGCAATTACGTTCTAAAGTTGTAGAACCAGTTTATGAATTATTCATATATCTATTTTTTTCGCGTAAACTCGTGAAGAAGAAAAGTTTTACTGAGATTGTCAATAAAACTTTTCAGTTCTCATAAATTAACCCGAAGAAAACAGACACATAAATAATTCGCAGAGTAGTGCTACAATTTTAAAATATAACTGCGACCGTATTGTAGGCAATGCTGCAAGAGCAATAACGATCGTACAATTACGAAACAATTATTTTTATGAAATCTGTTTTATCCCCTCTAAGAAATATTTTATAAACAATTTGATATTCCTACTTTTCAAATCCACCGTTATCTGCTAATACCACTGCGCCAAATAATATTTCTAATATGAATATTAATGAGCAAGCTTGTATATCAAGCAAAAGTACCTGCGATGTTGGCCAGTGCAATAAACATTCTAATAAGGCTGGCACTAACCAAACGACCTGTGATATAAATGCACATACAAATATATGTTCCGCATTACCTGAAGATGCTGTGATTACCGACAAAGATTCTTCTACGTTAGTTACTAATAGCAAAAATAATAAAGATGGTAAGCATTAGAAGGGATGATATGAATATTTATATT
>NW_022639725.1:81823-85954 GCF_010583005.1 Odontomachus brunneus
GTTCCGCATTACCTGAAGATGCTGTGATTACCGACAAAGATTCTTCTACGTTAGTTACTAATAGCAAAAATAATAAAGATGGTAAGCATTAGAAAGGATGATATGAATATTTATATTTATTAAGGTTCCTGAAGTCAAAATTATTGCAAAATATGTTGAAACAAAATGATGCATTTACAAAATAAAACTAGCGATCGACCGAATATGCTTGTAAAATATTTCTCAAACTTTCCTTATACTCCAACAATCAATAAATAGCCGTAAAAATGATGTGACGGTCATGAGAGAAAGTGAATTAAAAAAAATATTGCATACTATATTAAGTTTATAGTTCTTTAATAATTGTTTGAAAAAAAAAGTGTTCGGATTATTTTACAAATTTGCTTAGTAGATTGCAAATGTTACTTTATGGATATATATTTTCATTTTAACATTGCAAGAATTTTTAACATGTATTTTCTCGCTTTTGATGTCATCAATTAAGAGTTGTGCGGCGAGGAGCCACAAATTATTTACAACACAGTAACAATTACGTTTTAAAGTAATAGAACTAGTTTATGAATTGTTCATATTCAATCAACATTACTCTATAAAAGATGTGCTCATCGATCATACAACACAATGAATTTATCTGCAGCGTAATTCGATTGAAAGTTTCGTGGAACATTACGTGTGTTGTATTCAAGTTGGAATGCAAACCGCGATATAAAACCTCAACTTGCATGAGAAATCTTCGATATTCTTATGATTTAACAGAATGGAAAGAATATTTAAATCTTAAAATATTTATAACGTAACAACGTCGCAGGAACTTTTACTTGTTATACAATGTGGACATTAATATTTATATTAGAAATATTATTTGGCGCAGTGGTATTAACAGGTAACGGTGGATCTGAAAAGTAGAAATATCAAATTGTTTATAAAATATTAGAAGGGATAAAACAGATTTCTGGTGAATTAGAACACACTTTGATTGAAGATTTAAAGAATCCTGCACAAATTTCAAAAGAAGAGGCACCTGAAGTGTATAAATCTCTATCTAAATATGTCAGAATATCAATACGAGGGAAATTGGGAAGAACAGTTCCTGTTTTATTTATATATCTATTTGTTCATATCTATTATATTCATATATTTTGTTCATATATCTATTTTTTTCGCGTAAACTTGTGAAGAAGCAAAGTTGTATTGAAATTGTCAATCAAACTTTTCAGTTCTCATGAATTAACCCGAAGAAAACAGACACATAAATAATTCAGAAAGTAGTGCTATAATTTTAAAACATAACTGCGACCGTATTGTAGGCAATGCTGCAAGAGCAATAACGATCGTACAATTACGAAACAATTATTTTTATGAAATCTGTTTTATCCCTTCTAAATTTCTTCTGGCATGTGTCTTAATATTCATATTAGAAATATTATTTGACGCAGTGGTATTAACAGATAACGATGGATCTGAAAAATAGAAATATCAAATTGTTTATAAAATATTAGAAGGGATAAAACAGATTTCTGGTGAATTAGAACGCACTTTGATTGGAGATTTAAAGAATCCTGCCCAAATTTCAAAAGAAGAGGCACCTGAAGTGTATAAATCTCTATCTAAATATGTCAGAATATCATTACGAGAGAAATTGGGAAGAACAGTTCCTGTTTTATTACACGAACAAGTATTGTAATGTATGAAAACGATTGTTCATTATCGTACACAAGTTGGTGTTCCCGTGGAAAATCCTTATGTATTTGGCATTAATACAATTGATAAGAGAAGACACAAATATTTAAGAGCATGTGTCTTAATGCATGCGATGTGTACGATAATGAACAATCGTTTTCATACATTGCAATACTTGGTCGTGTAATAAAACAGGAACTGTTCTTCCCAATTTCCCTCGTATTGATATTCTGACATATTTAGATAGAGATTTATACACTTCAGGTGCCTCTTCTTTTGAAATTTGTGCAGGATTCTTTAAATCTTCAATCAAAGTGTGTTCTAATTCACCAGAAATCTGTTTTATCCCTTCTAATATTTTATAAACAATTTGATATTTCTACTTTTCAGATCCACCGTTACCTATTAATACCACTGCGCCAAATAATATTTCTAATATAAATATTAATGTCCACATTGTATAACAAGTAAAAGTTCCTGCGACGTTGTTACGTTATAAATATTTTAACATTTAAATATTCTTTCCATTCTGTTAAATCATAAGAATATTGAAGATTTCTCATGCAAGTTGAGGTTTTATATCGCGGTTTGCATTCCACCTTGAATACAACAAACGTAATGTTCCACGAAACTGTCAATCGAATTACGCTGCAGATAAAATCATTGTGTTGTATGATCGATGAGCACATCTTTTATAGAGTAATGTTGATTGAATGTGCATCGCAAGAGAAGTTATCTTTTCGCTCTCGTATAATCTCAATTGCATACTGATGGCCTACTTACATAAATTAATTTTAAATTTTCTTGAGTTCAACTTTCATTTATACAAAACATTTTAAACTAATTTTAAACTAAAGTTTTTACCTAACCCAACTTATTAAAACTAGAAAAATAAAAATTAAGATTAAACTGTTAATTTTTCTTCTTCATCTGATTGTATACCCAAGATTTTATCTGAGCATTTGTGCGAATGTTTCATATAGGATATTTAACCTTAAGTTCATTAATTTGACAGAAAGATGGTAGTTTCTTGTTTTCTGTATTAGTACGGAACGACGAAAGCACCACTGTGCGTTCGTCATCACTCCATTTGATTTTATTGGTTTTTCCTGTGGAACCAAAAGGAAATACTGAAACAATAACAAAATTACAACGTCAGTATATTATACGTTTCTAAGTTAGTTCTATATAGACGTTAGTTAGACGTAATTAACAACAAGTAACATATGCAAACAAGTAAGTATATTAATCTAAATTAAATATAAAATTAAAATAAACATACCTTTTTTTTCTTTTGTGTTTTAACATTGGTATTTACTTCTTCTTCGCTAGTTACGTTTTCAAATTGTAGATAAGCATAATGAAGATGTTACATTTAAAGAGCATTTATTAGTTTTGTTTCTACTTGTATTAATCGTATGTTCCATATTTGCATCTTCATCTGTGTTATCTGACAAAGAACATTCTGACAAATGGAAACTATCATCTCTATTATATTCGGATGCAATAGAACCATCAGATTCAGTATTGACTACATATTCTGGCGTTGACTGCTTCTCTGTAAATGTCGATTCTGCAAGTGGAGCAAAAATTGCTAACGGATAATTTGACGTCTCGCTAACGACATTAGTTTTGCTTGGATTCGTAATAGAATTATTATGAATCACACTATACGTGCTATTAAGTGATACATTTTTGCATGTAATATCAGTGATCTTTGTCAATACTGGAAGTATTCCATAAGTATGATCGTTAGCACATGTATTGGAAATATCTTCCAGCTCCATCGTATCGTGAAATAAAGTATTATTTCTAATATCACCAACAGTATATGTATTATCATTAATCGTATGATTGCTATTAGGTCCATCAGAATATTCATTGCACAGTTCGAGATCATGAGAACTCTCATTTGTTGAAAAATCATTAGAATTTATATTTGATCCAACAATATTTAATGTAGTATTAGTAATAACAGGTAATACAGAAACTGAAATTGGTATATAATTAATAAAAAATGCAGTAATTAAAAAATAAACATTACCTACAGTTTTATAATTATTATCACTATTAACAAATATATATTTGAAACTTACCGTCTTCTGTAATGTTATGATTCGTAGCTATTGTATAAGAATTTTTATTTGTTATTGCACTATCTTCAGACAAATACACAGTCTCTATATTTGTATCGGTATTTATATAATAGGTTTCCTCATTACCATTGATGTTATTAATATATTCATTGCACTGTTCGAGATCGCAAAAATTTTTATTTCTTACGAAATCTTCGACCTCCAAATTTATATTTAATGTGATAACACTTAACGCAATACTGATTTCAGCAGCTAGTGAGGAATCTGAGAAGAAAGTTTTCAAAATAATCCATAAAACAATTTTTAGCAGGAATAAAATATACAATTCATAAAAATATTCATTACATAGTTTTAC
>NW_022639725.1:85964-89259 GCF_010583005.1 Odontomachus brunneus
GCTATTTATTGATTGTTAGAGTATAAGGAAAGTTTGAGGAATATTTTACAAGTGTACTCGGTCGATCGCTAGTTGTATTTTGTAAATGCATCATTTTGTTTCAACATATTTTGCAATATTTTTGACTTCAGGAATTTTAATGAATATAAATATTCATATCATCCCTTCTAATGCTTACCATCTTTATTATTTTTGCTATTAGTAACTAACGTAGAAGAATCTTTGTCGGTAATCACAGCATCTTCAGGTAATGCGGAACATATATTTGTATATATATTTACATCACAGGTCGTTTTGTTAGTGTCAGCCTTATTAGAATGTTTATTGCACTGGCCAACGTCGCAGGAACTTTTGCTTGTCATAAAATCTTCGACATTATATGCAATTAATATGATATTAGATTTTTAGTGCAACTATATGCTTGTATGTATTTATGTCAATATGTTAAATTACCTGACTTTGATAGCTTTTGCAGTCGTAATAATGGAGCTCCTTTGTTTAAATTTTTCGCAATCGCTTGTAAAATAGCTTCATTTTCTAAAAGTGAAACAGATATATATATTTAATCAAAATTTTAATCACAGTCATTTGTTTTATTACGTTCTTTTGTTATTAATTTTTTCTACTTTTTTGTATCATACTTACTATTAGTTGCAATAATGAAACGCTTCTTTATACAACCTTTATTTTTCCTTTTTCGGCGTACAACATATCTTTTATTATTACATATTAAGATAAACATTTTGAGTAATATTTAAGTCGAACACTGTTTCAATAGTTTACTACTGGTTTCAGACTTTTTAGATGCGGTAGAATCATGTCCAAACGTGTTCGAACATGCTACACTTCGCGGCGGTTACATCGGAATTTACATGGTGCGTAATATGGCTGCTGCACACAGAACGCGGTAACGTTTGGCGCTCGACGAAAGTTTGTGCGACAGCCAATCAATGGCCGCGTTCAGCAGAATAAGTGATCAGTAATGGTGTGTCCCGATAGAGCAAGAAATAGCGGAACGTAACGATATCGGAATCATTCTCATTGTTTTCTTTTACCTATAGGTAAAAGACAAACAATGAGAATGTGCATCGCAAGAGAAGTTATCTTTTCGCTCTCGTATAATCTCAATTGCAAACTGATGGCCTACCTACATAAACTAATTTTAAATTTTCTTGAGTTCAACTTTCATTTATACAAAACATTTTAAACTAATTTTAAACTAAAGTTTTTACCTAACCCAACTTATTAAAACTAGAAAAATAAAAATTAAGATTAAACTGTTAATTTTTCTTCTTCATCTGATTGTATACCCAAGATTTTATCTGAGCATTTGTACGAATATTTAATATAGGATATTTAACCTTAAGCTTATTAATTTGACAGAAAGATGGTAGTTTCTTGTTTTCTATATTAGTACGGAACGACGATAGCACCACTGTGCGTTCGTCATCACTCCATTTGATTTTATTAGTTTTTCCTGTGGAACCAAAAGGAAATACTGAAACAATAACAAAATTACAACGTCAGTATATTATACGTTTCTAAGTTAGTTCTATATAGACGTTAGTTAAACGTAATTAACAACAAGTAACATATGCGAACAAGTAAGTATATTAATCTAAATTAAATATAAAATTAAAATAAACTACCTTTTTTTTTCTTTTGTTTTTTAACATTGTTATTTATTTCATTTTCACTAGTTACGTTTTCAAATTGTCTTATCTCTTTTGATATTGATGAAATATTGGAAATATTCAATTCTGAATCTGTACTATAACCACTGTTTTCCTCGATCGCATTATGCACAGGTTCTTTCGTCTTTAATTCAAAGGAAGATACTGAAACAATTTATCATAGTCTTATTCATTTAAATTTAGACATAAAAAGAGTAAAAAATAAAAAAAGTTCTTATCGTTTTACAAATGGCTATATAGACTTTTAGTTATCAATTAAAGAAAATTGTTGCATGATTGTGTGTAATGATTCACCAATTTTCTTTAATTTGTAACTAAATATCTATGTGATTATTTGCGCAAAATAGTAAATAATTTTTTGTTGTAAATTAATATCAGGAACCACTGCAGATATCTTAAGATTTTTAAATTTATCTTAAACATACTTTTTCTTTTTTTTTCCCTTTTTGTATTAATATCTTCTTTTTTGCATATGTTTTTCGATCGTTTCATATTTTTAGATATTGTCGGAATGTTACAAGCATTTAAATTTTCATCTGTATTCAATTCCTTTTCGGTTTCAATTATATTGTCGTGTTCATCACTTTCATCGCTTTCCTCTGACGTATCTTCTCCTTGAGCGTATTTAAGTAACTCTGATATTGCCAAATCTCTTGTTACGATAGATTGTCTGTAATGTGATTTATGGATCTTTTCATGGTGACCCATAAAATCTGCTAGATCATTCACTTTATTTTCAGACATATCTAATGTAATGCATATGGTCGCAATATGCTTCCGCAATATTGTACCTCGCAATAATGTTGGCATTTTTGCTCCGCTAATTATTGAGTATTTTCGCATTAAGACACATGCTCTTAAATATTTGTGTCTTCTCTTATCAATTGTATTAATGCCAAATACATAAGGATTTTCCACAGGAACACCAACTTGTGTACGATAATGAATAATCGTTTTCATACATTGCAATACTTGTTCGTGTAATAAAACAGGAACTGTTCTTCCCAATTTCCCTCGTATTGATATTTTGACATATTTAGATAGAGATTTATACACTTCAGGTGCCTCTTCTTTTGAAATTTGCGCAGGATTCTTTAAATCTTCAATCAAAGTGCGTTCTAATTCACCAGAAATCTGTTTTATCCCTTCTAATATTTTATAAACAATTTGATATTTCTACTTTTCAGATCCACCGTTACCTGTTAATACCACTGCGCCAAATAATATTTCTAATATAAATATTAATGTCCACATTGTATAACAAGTAAAAGTTCCTGCGACGTTGTTACGTTATAAATATTTTAACATTTAAATATTCTTTCCATTCTGTTAAATCATAAGAATATTGAAGATTTCTCATGCAAGTTGAGGTTTTATATCGCGGTTTGCATTCCACCTTGAATACAACAAACGTAATGTTCCACGAAACTGTCAATCGAATTACGCTGCAGATAAAATCATTGTGTTGTATGATCGATGAGCACATCTTTTATAGAGTAATGTTGATTGAATGTGCATCGCAAGAGAAGTTATCTTTTCGCTCTCGTATAATCTCAATTGCATACTGATGGCCTACTTACATAAATTAATTTTAAATTTTC
>NW_022639725.1:89269-91476 GCF_010583005.1 Odontomachus brunneus
AATTCTAGTTTTTGTAAACATGATTTGAAATGATGCCTGATATTATTTTTCGAAAAAAAACCTTTGCATTTGACACAAGGTATAAAATCGTTTGCTTGCTTTTGCAATTTTTGTCTTGGACGACGGCAAACTATTAAATCACCTTTATTTAAATCAGGATTCGTATTGTATATAAAATTTCCTTTCCGTCTCAACATGTCAATAATTTTTTTTCGTTCTAAGTTACCTGAAGTAAGTATATAAAAATTCCAATACTATATAAACAATTTATACACAAAATTGAATTATTAAGAGCCCTATATGTAGTATAGGACTTTTAATATTTTAATTACTTACCTTTTGGTAAGAAGCAAAATTTTTTAACATCTTCTTCAGTTTTATGAACGGATTCCAAATGTCTCGTTAATTGAGTTTGTAATTTTTTACAAAATAGACACAAGTTTCGTTTTACTTTTATATGCTCGGATGTTTCCACGTACATATGTCTATCATCGCATATATCTCTTTTAGATAAGCATAATGAAGATGTCACATTTAAAGAGCTTTTATTAGTTTTGTTTCTACTTGTATTAATCGTATGTTCCATATTTGCATCTTCATCTGTGTTATCTGACAAAGAACATTCTGACAAATGGAAACTATCATCTCTATTATGTTCGGATGCAATAGAACCATCAAATTCAGTATTGACTACATATTCTGGCGTTGACTGCTTCTCTGTAAATGTCGATTCTGCAAGTGGAGCAAAAATTGCTAACGGATAATTTGACGTCTCGCTAACGACATTAGTTTTGCTTGGATTCGTAATAGAATTATTATGAATCACACTATACGTGCTATTAAGTGGTACATTTTTGCATGTAATATCAGTGATCTTTGTCAATGGAAGTATTCCACAAGTATGATCGTCTGGAAGTATTCCATAAGTATGATCGTTAGCACATGTATTGGAAATATCTTCCAGCTCCATCGTATCGTGAAATAAAGTATTATTTCTAATATCACCAACAGTAACTGTATTATCATTAATCGTACGATTGCTATTAGGTCCATCAGAATATTCATTGCACAGTTTGAGATCATGAGAACTCTCATTTGTTGAAAAATTATTAGAATTTATATTTGATCCAACAATATTTAATGTAGTATTAGTAATAACAGGTAATACAGAATCTGAAATTGGTATATAATTAATAAAAAATGCAGTAATTAAAAAATAAACATTACCTACAGTTTTATAATTGTTATCACTATTAACAAATATATGTTTGAAATTTACCGTCTTCTGTAATGTTATGATTCGTAGCTATTATATAAGAATTTTTATTTGTTATTGCACTATCTTCAGACAAATACATAGCCTCTATATTTGTATCGGTATTTATATAATAGGTTTCCTCATTACCATTGATGTTATTAACATATTCATTGCACTGTTCGAGATCGCAAAAATTTTTATTTCTTACGAAATCTTCGACCTCCAAATTTATATTTGATGTGATAACACTTAACGCAATACTGATTTCAGCAGCTAGTGAGGAATCTGAGAAGAAAGTTTTCAAAATAATCCATAAAACAATTTTTAGCAGGAATAAAATATACAATTCATAAAAATATTCATTACATAGTTTTACGTTGCTGTTATTGTTAAGAATCCTGATTTTCGCCATGAAAATCTTGATTGATAACGTCAACAACGAAAAAATATGTACAAAATATGAAATAAAAAAATATGTACATACAATAATATTTGCAACTCACTCAACAAATTTGTGAAATAGTTCACACTTTCCTTTTATTCGAACAATCAATAAAAAACTAAAATTAACATCACATGCAACGTTTCTTCTTATCTTACTTCTTCTCATGATTTCGTCACGATTATTTATTAATTCTTCAAATATAAGGAAAATGTGTGAAATATTTTATAGGTCCAATCCATCAATTGCAAGTATTATTATTTTGCAAACGTATCATTGTGTTTCAACATATTTTGCAAGAATTTTGTCTCCAGGAGCCTTAATGAATATAAATATTCAATCTTCTCCTCCAATGCTTACCATCTTCATTATTGTTGCTACTAGTAACTAACATAGAAGAATGTTTGTCGGTAATCACAGCATCTTCAGGTAATGCAGAACTTATATATGCATTTACATCACAGGTCGTTTGGTTAATGTCAGCCTTATTAGAATGTTCATTGCACT
>NW_022639725.1:91950-95712 GCF_010583005.1 Odontomachus brunneus
TTATCACTATTAACAAATATATGTTTGAAACTTACCGTCTTCTGTAATGTTATGATTCGTAGCTATTGTATAAGAATTTTTATTTGTTATTGCACTATCTTCAGACAAATACATAGCCTCTATATTTGTATCGGTATTTATATAATAGGTTTCCTCATTACCATTGATGTTATTAACATATTCATTGCACAGTTCGAGATCGCAAAAATTTTTATTTCTTACGAAATCTTAGACCTCCAAATTTATATTTGATGTGATAACACTTAACGCAATACTGATTTCAGCAGCTAGTGAAGAATCTGAGAAGAAAGTTTTCAAAATAATCCATAAAACAATTTTTAGCAGGAATAAAATATACAATTCATAAAAATATTCATTATATAGTTTTACGTTGCTGTTATTGTTAAGAATCCTGATTTTCTCCATGAAAATCTTGATTGATAACGTCAACAGCGAAAAAATATGTACAAAATATGAAATAAAAAAATATATACATACAATAATATTTGCAACTCACTCAACAAATTTGTGAAATAGTTCACACTTTCCTTTTATTCGAACGATCAATAAAAAATTAAAATTAACATCACATGCAACGTTTCTTCTTATCTTACTTCTTCTCATGATTTCGTCACGATTATTTATTAATTCTTCAAATATAAGGAAAATGTGTGAAATATTTTATAGGTCCAATCCATCAATTGCAAGTATTATTATTTTGCAAACGTATCATTGTGTTTCAACATATTTTGCAAGAATTTTGTCTCCAGGAGCCTTAATGAATATAAATATTCAATCTTCTCCTCCAATGCTTACCATCTTCATTATTGTTGCTACTAGTAACTAACATAGAAGAATGTTTGTCGGTAATCACAGCATCTTCAGGTAATTCAGAACTTATATATGCATTTACATCACAGGTCGTTTGGTTAGTGTCAGCCTTATTAGAATGTTCATTGCACTGTCCAACGTCACAGGAACTTTTACTTGTTATACAATCTTGAACATTAATATTCATATTAGAAATATTATTTGGCGTAGTGGTATTAGCAGATAACGATGGATCTGAAAAGTAGGTATATCAAATTGTTTATAAAATATTCTTTAAAAGGGATAAAACAGATTTCGTAAAAGTAATTGTTTCGTAATGGTACGATCGTTATTGCTCTTGTAGCATTGCCTACAATACGGTCGCAGTTATATTTTAAAATTGTAGCACTACTCTGCGAATTATTTATGTGTCTGTTTTCTTCGGGTTAATTCATGAGAAGTGAAAAGTTTTATTGACAATCTCAGTAAAACTTTTCTTCTTCACGAGTTTACGCGAAAAAAAATAGATATATGAATAATTCATAGACTGGTTCTACGACTTTAAAACGTAATTGCTACTGTGTTGTAAATAATTCCTAAGATTCGTGGCTCCTCGATGCAGAACTATTGATTGATGACGTCAAAGGCGAGAAAATACATGTTAAAAATTCTTGCAATGTTAGAATAAAAATATATATCCATTAAATAGCATTTGCAATCTACCAAGCAAACTTGTAAAATAATCCGAACACTTTTTTTTCGAACAATTATTAAATAACTATAAACTTAATATAGTATGCAATATTTTTTTTTAATTCACTTTTTTTCATGACCGTCACATCATTTTTACCGCTATTTATTGATTGTTGGAGTATAAGGAAAGTTTGAGGAATATTTTACAAGCATACTCCGTCGATCGCTAGTTTTATTTTGTAAATGCATCATTTTGTTTCAACGTATTTTGCAATAATTTTGACTTCAGGAACCTTAATGAATATAAATATTCATATCATCCCTTCTAATGCTTACCATCTTTATTATTTTTGGTATTAGTACCTAACGTAGAAGAATCATTATCGGTAATCACAGCATCTTTAGGTAATGCGGAACATATATTTGTATGTGCATTTACATCACAGGTCGTTTGGTTAGTGCTAGCCTTATTAGAATGTTTATTGCACTGGTCAACATCGCAGGTACTTTTGCTTGATATACAAGCTTGGTCATTAATATTAGAAATATTATTTGGCGCAGTGGTATTAGCAGATAACGGTGGATCTGAAAAGTTGGAATATCAAATTGTTTATAAAATATTTTTTAGAGGGGATAAAACGGATTTCATAAAAATAATTGTTTCGTAATTGTACGATCGTTATTGCTCTTGCAGCATTGCCTAAAATACGGTCGCAGTTATGTTTTAAAATTGTAGCACTACTCTGCGAATTATTTATGTGTCTGTTTTCTTCGGGTTAATTCATGAGAACTGAAAAGTTTTATTGACAATCTCAGTAAAACTTTTCTTCTTCACGAGTTTACGCGAAAAAAAATAGATATATGAATAATTCATAGACTGGTTCTACGACTTTAAAACGTAATTGCTACTGTGTTGTAAATAATTCCTAAGATTCGTGGCTCCTCGCCGCAGAACTATTGATTAATGACGTCAAAGGCGAGAAAATACATGTTAAAAATTCTTGCAATATTAAAATAAAAATATATATCCATAAAGTAACATTTGCAATCTAAGCAAACTTGTAAAATAATCCGAACACTTTTTTTTCGAACAATTATTAAATAACTGTAAACTTAATATAGTATGCAATATTTTTTTTTAATTTACTTTCTCTCATGACCGTCACATCATTTTTACCGCTATTTATTGATTGTTGGAGTATAAGGAAAGTTTGAGGAATATTTTACAAGCATACTCCGTCGATCGCTAGTTTTATTTTGTAAATGCATCATTTTGTTTCAACGTATTTTGCAATAATTTTGACTTCAGGAACCTTAATGAATATAAATATTCATATCATCCCTTCTAATGCTTACCATCTTTATTATTTTTGGTATTAGTACCTAACGTAGAAGAATCATTATCGGTAATCACAGCATCTTTAGGTAATGCGGAACATATATTTGTATGTGCATTTACATCACAGGTCGTTTGGTTAGTGCTAGCCTTATTAGAATGTTTATTGCACTGGTCAACATCGCAGGTACTTTTGCTTGATATACAAGCTTGGTCATTAATATTAGAAATATTATTTGGCGCAGTGGTATTAGCAGATAACGGTGGATCTGAAAAGTTGGAATATCAAATTGTTTATAAAATATTTTTTAGAGGGGATAAAACAGATTTCATAAAAATAATTGTTTCGTAATTGTACGATCGTTATTGCTCTTGCAGCATTGCCTAAAATACGGTCGCAGTTATGTTTTAAAATTGTAGCACTACTCTGCGAATTATTTATGTGTCTGTTTTCTTCGGGTTAATTCATGAGAACTGAAAAGTTTTATTGACAATCTCAGTAAAACTTTTCTTCTTCACGAGTTTACGCGAAAAAAAATAGATATATGAATAATTCATAGACTGGTTCTACGACTTTAAAACGTAATTGCTACTGTGTTGTAAATAATTCTTAATATTCGTGGCTCCTCGCCGCAGAACTATTGATTGATGACGTCAAAGGCGAGAAAATACATGTTAAAAATTCTTGCAATGTTAGAATAAAAATATATATCCATTAAATAGCATTTGCAATCTACCAAGCAAACTCGTAAAATAATCCGAACACTTTCTTTTTTTTTCGAACAATTAATAAATAATTATAAATTTAATATACTATGCAGTTTTTTTTTAATTCACTTTCTCTCATGATTGTTATTTAATTTTTACGGTTATTTATTGATTGTTGGAATATAAGGAAAGTATGTGGAATATTTTACAGGTAT
>NW_022639725.1:95722-105476 GCF_010583005.1 Odontomachus brunneus
ATATTTTTTTTTAATTCACTTTTTCTCATGACCGTCACATCATTTTTACGGCTATTTATTGATTGTTGGAGTATAAGGAAAGTTTGAGGAATATTTTACAAGCATACTCCGTCGATCGCTAGTTTTATTTTGTAAATGCATCATTTTGTTTCAACGTATTTTGCAATAATTTTGACTTCAGGAACCTTAATGAATATAAATATTCATATCATCCCTTCTAATGCTTACCATCTTTATTATTTTTGGTATTAGTACCTAACGTAGAAGAATCATTATCGGTAATCACAGCATCTTTAGGTAATGCGGAACATATATTTGTATGTGCATTTACATCACAGGTCGTTTGGTTAGTGCTAGCCTTATTAGAATGTTTATTGCACTGGTCAACATCGCAGGTACTTTTGCTTGATATACAAGCTTGGTCATTAATATTAGAAATATTATTTGGCGCAGTGGTATTAGCAGATAACGGTGGATCTGAAAAGTTGGAATATCAAATTGTTTATAAAATATTTTTTAGAGGGGATAAAACGGATTTCATAAAAATAATTGTTTCGTAATTGTACGATCGTTATTGCTCTTGCAGCATTGCCTAAAATACGGTCGCAGTTATGTTTTAAAATTGTAGCACTACTCTGCGAATTATTTATGTGTCTGTTTTCTTCGGGTTAATTCATGAGAACTGAAAAGTTTTATTGACAATCTCAGTAAAACTTTTCTTCTTCACGAGTTTACGCGAAAAAAAATAGATATATGAATAATTCATAGACTGGTTCTACGACTTTAAAACGTAATTGCTACTGTGTTGTAAATAATTCCTAAGATTCGTGGCTCCTCGCCGCAGAACTATTGATTAATGACGTCAAAGGCGAGAAAATACATGTTAAAAATTCTTGCAATATTAAAATAAAAATATATATCCATAAAGTAACATTTGCAATCTAAGCAAACTTGTAAAATAATCCGAACACTTTTTTTTTCGAACAATTATTAAATGACTATAAACTTAATATAGTATGCAATATTTTTTTTTAATTCACTTTCTCTCATGACCATCACATCATTTTTACCGCTATTTATTGATTGTTGGAGTATAAGGAAAGTTTGAGGAATATTTTACAAGCATACTCGGTCGATCGCTAGTTTTATTTTGTAAATGCATCATTTTGTTTCAACGTATTTTGCAATAATTTTGACTTCAGGAACCTTAATGAATATAAATATTCATATCATCCCTTCTAATGCTTACCATCTTTATTATTTTTGGTATTAGTACCTAACGTAGAAGAATCATTATCGGTAATCACAGCATCTTTAGGTAATGCGGAACATATATTTGTATGTGCATTTACATCACAGGTCGTTTGGTTAGTGCTAGCCTTATTAGAATGTTTATTGCACTGGTCAACATCGCAGGTACTTTTGCTTGATATACAAGCTTGGTCATTAATATTAGAAATATTATTTGGCGCAGTGGTATTAGCAGATAACGGTGGATCTGAAAAGTTGGAATATCAAATTGTTTATAAAATATTTTTTAGAGGGGATAAAACGGATTTCATAAAAATAATTGTTTCGTAATTGTACGATCGTTATTGCTCTTGCAGCATTGCCTAAAATACGGTCGCAGTTATGTTTTAAAATTGTAGCACTACTCTGCGAATTATTTATGTGTCTGTTTTCTTCGGGTTAATTCATGAGAACTGAAAAGTTTTATTGACAATCTCAGTGAAACTTTTCTTCTTCACGAGTTTACGCGAAAAAAAATAGATATATGAATAATTCATAGACTGGTTCTACGACTTTAAAACGTAATTGCTACTGTGTTGTAAATAATTCCTAAGATTCGTGGCTCCTCGCCGCAGAACTATTGATTAATGACGTCAAAGGCGAGAAAATACATGTTAAAAATTCTTGCAATATTAAAATAAAAATATATATCCATAAAGTAACATTTGCAATCTAAGCAAACTTGTAAAATAATCCGAACACTTTTTTTTTCGAACAATTATTAAATGACTATAAACTTAATATAGTATGCAATATTTTTTTTTAATTCACTTTCTCTCATGACCGTCACATCATTTTTACCGCTATTTATTGATTGTTGGAGTATAAGGAAAGTTTGAGGAATATTTTACAAGCATACTCGGTCGATCGCTAGTTTTATTTTGTAAATTCATCTTTTTGTTTCAACATATTTTGCAATAATTTTGACTTCAGGAACCTTAATGAATATAAATATTCATATCATCCCTTCTAATGCTTACCATCTTTATTATTTTTGCTATTAGTAACTAACGTAGAAAAATCTTTGTCGGTAATCACAGCATCTTCATTGACAATCTCAGTAAAACTTTTCTTCTTCACGAGTTTACGCGAAAAAAAAATAGATATATGAATAATTCATAGACTGGTTCTACAACTTTAAAACGTAATTGCTACTGTGTTGTAAATAATTCCTAAGATTCGTGGCTCCTCGCCGCAGAACTATTGATTGATGACGTCAAAGGCGAGAAAATACATGTTAAAAATTCTTGCAATATTAAAATAAAAATATATATCCATAAAGTAACATTTGCAATCTAAGCAAACTTGTAAAATAATCCGAACACTTTTTTTTTCGAACAATTATTAAATGACTATAAACTTAATATAGTATGCAATATTTTTTTTTAATTCACTTTCTCTCATGACCATCACATCATTTTTACCGCTATTTATTGATTGTTGGAGTATAAGGAAAGTTTGAGGAATATTTTACAAGCATACTCGGTCGATCGCTAGTTTTATTTTGTAAATTCATCTTTTTGTTTCAACATATTTTGCAATAATTTTGACTTCAGGAACCTTAATGAATATAAATATTCATATCATCCCTTCTAATGCTTACCATCTTTATTATTTTTGCTATTAGTAACTAACGTAGAAGAATCTTTGTCGGTAATCACAGCATCTTCATTGACAATCTCAGTAAAACTTTTCTTCTTCACGAGTTTACGCGAAAAAAAAATAGATATATGAATAATTCATAGACTGGTTCTACAACTTTAAAACGTAATTGCTACTGTGTTGTAAATAATTCCTAAGATTCGTGGCAGCAGAACTATTGATTGATAACGTCAAAGGCGAGAAAATACATGTTAAAAATTCTTGTTAAATTCTTGTTAAATTTCAATGTTAGAATAAAAATATATATTCATTAAATAGCATTTGCAATCAACCAAGCAAACTCGTAAAATAATCCGAACACTTTCTTTTTTCTTCGAACAATTAACTATAAATTTAATATACTATGCAGTTTTTTTTTTAATTCACTTTCTCTCATGATTGTTATTTAATTTTTACGGTTATTTATTGATTGTTGGAATATAAGGAAAGTATGTGGAATATTTTACTGGTATACTCGGTTGATTGCTAGTTTTATTTTGTAAATGCATCATTTTGTTTCAACATATTTTGCAATAATTTTGACTCCAGGAGCTTTAATGAATATAAATGTTCATATCGTCCCTTTCAATGCTTACCATCTTTATTATTGTTGCTACTAGTAACTAACGTAGAAGAATCATTGTCGGTAATCATAGCATCTTCAAGTAATACAGAACATATATTTGTATATGCATTTATATCACAGGTCGTTTGGTTAGTGTCAGCCTTATTAGAATGTTTATTGCACTGGCCAACGTCGCAGGAACTTTTGCTTGTCATAAAATCTTCGACATTATATGCAATTAATATGATATTAGATTTTTAGTGCAACTATATGCTTGTATGTATTTATGTCAATATGTTAAATTACCTGACTTTGATAGCTTTTGCAGTCGTAATAATGGAGCTCCTTTGTTTAAATTTTTCGCAATCGCTTGTAAAATAGCTTCATTTTCTAAAAGTGGAACAGATATATATATTTAATTAAAATTTTAATCACAGTCATTTGTTTTATTACGTTCTTTTGTTATTAATTTTTTCTACTTTTTTGTATCATACTTACTATTAGTTGCAATAATGAAACGCTTCTTTATACAACCTTTATTTTTCCTTTTTCGGCGTACAACATATCTTTTATTATTACATATTAAGATAAACATTTTGAGTAATATTTAAGTCGAACACTGTTTCAATAGTTTACTACTGGTTTCAGACTTTTTAGATGTGGTAGAATCATGTCCGAACGTGTTCGAACATGCTACACTTCGCGGCGGTTACATCGGAACTTACATGGTGCGTAATATGGCTGCTGCACACAGAACGCGGTAACGTTTGGCGCTCGACGAAAGTTTGTGCGACAGCCAATCAATGGCCGCGTTCAGCAGAACAAGTGATCAGTAATGGTGTGTCCCGATAGAGCAAGAAATAGCGGAACGTAACGATATCGGACTCATTCTCATTGTTTTCTTTTACCTATAGATAAAAGACAACCAATGAGAATGATTCCGCTATCGTTATGTTCCGCTATTTCTTGCTCAATCGGGACGCACCCTAAGCGCTCAGAGAACTCTTGTATCTGATTTGGCATATTCTTTTAGATCTCAAAATATACTTCAATCAGATACAAGAGGTCACTAAGCGCTTACTGATCACTTGTTCTGCTGAACGCCCCCATTATGTTGTTTTCCGTAAGAGCTAGAAGATTATTACGGAAACAGCATATTGATTGGCTGTCACGCAAATTTCTGCCGCGCGGCAAGAATTACCGCGTTCTGTGTGGCAGGAGCCAATAGAACTGAGGAATAGAAGGTTTTTTCGCGTCGTGTGCCCCAACGTGCCCCTACTCGCTCCAACGCATTCTGATTGGTTCACGTCACCACGCGGACCAATCAGAGAGCGTTGGAGCGAGTAGGAGCACGTTGGGTTATGCGACGCGAACAAACCTCTGGTCTGTTCTTTGTAGCTGCACTGCTGAACTGGTGCAATAAGTTAAAGTAAAACAAATATATGTTTTCTCACTCTAACTTATTGCACCAGTTGAGCAGCGCAGCTACAAAGAACACACCACTCGTTGTACATATCATTGCAATCTAATGGCTTTTGCACACAGAACGCAGTAATCCTTGTTGCGCGGCAGAATTTCGCGTGACAGCCAATCAATATGCTGGTTTCCGTAATAATTTTATAGCTCTTACGGAAAAGCAGCATATTGATTGGCTGTCGCGCAAACATTCGCCGCTTGCCAAGCGTTACCGCGTTCTGTGTGCAGAAGCCATAAGAGTGAAATTATATGCAGAGTAAAAAAACTGCGGAATAGAGAATGCGTCATAGAAGCAACCAATCAGCGCATAGCGCCGACCAATCAGCAAAGGGCAGCATAACGCTGATTGCTTGCTTCTATGATGCACTTTCTATTCCGCGGGTCTTTGAGGCTGCCTCTCTGTGCGGTGTAACTTGCGTAAGCGTAAGTGCTGGTCTCAACCTCGCTTTAAGCTTTAAGCCGTAAGCAACTGACCAATCCTAATCGATTATTCTTGAGACGTAAGGAGAATAATTGACCGTGGTTGGTCAGTTGCTTACGACTTAAAGCTTAAAGCGAGGTTGTAGACCAGCACTAAGGCATAGTACACAATGGAAAAGCACAAGGAATAGGAACAGGGAATAGGAATTCGGATTGGTCAATTATTTCTATTCTCTGTTCCTATTGGCTAATGCTTATTTCTATTCCCTGTACTTCTGCATTGTGTACTAGACTTAACTTGAGTCGACTAATCACATCTCTTATTTGAATAGCTAATGTTCAAATAAAACGATGTGATTGGTCGGTGCAAGTTACGCTTAAGCCTAGTACACAATGAAAAAGCACAGGGAATAGGAATTCGGATTGGTCAATTAATTCTATTCTCTGTTCCTATTAGCTAATGATTATTCCTATTTGCTGTGCTTTTGCATTGTGTACTAGGCCTTACGCAAATTACGCCGCATGGGGAGGCACCCTTAGTGCTGATCTACAACCTCGTTTTAAGCTTTAAGTCGTAAACAACTGATCAACCGCAGTCAATTATTCTTCTTACGTCTCAAGAATAATCGATTATGATTGGTCAGTTGCTTATGACTTAAAGCTTAAAGCGAGGTTGTAGATCAGCATTTATTCTGCATATAATTTCAACCATACGCTGCATGGAGAACCAGCCTGAGGTCCATATTCTGTATCCCCTTTTATCGATATGCCTTAAATATGGCTTCTCAGTCAATTAGGTGGCTCCTAAGGGGTGTATATCAGTTGGACACGGGGCAATTGGACACAGTCCAATCACAAGTCGCTGTTCCAAGGGACCCTACAAATGTCTCTAATCACACGGTGCTATGATTGGCTGTGTCCAAATGCACCGTGTCCAAGTGCACCGCTCCCGCTCCTAAGACTCTTTTAGAGGTACTTTTAGAGGTACTTTTATAGATAAAAGAAGGTACACAATATGAACCTAAATGTATAACTTGCGTTGTCCAATCACATCTCTCATTTCAATAGTTCATATTCAAATAAAACTATAGGTTTGTTCGAGTTACTTGTACTTTTCACACTTTTACACCTAATGCCCATTGCACACTAGTGCATCCCAAACATCACAAAATTTCCAAAATACGTTCTGAAGACGCTTTTAGGACGGAGGAACGTCACCAGAATATTTTTAGGACGTCCTTTGAAGATGTGAGCTGTTTAAAAATAGCTAACATCCAATTAATTTATTCTCATTAAGTGAACTTTTTACACTCTCACACTTAGTGCACATTAATTCTTTGGAGGTTCTAAAAGTGACGTCATGTTCTCCGTTCGTGTTACGAGTGTAAGGGCAATTATGATACACTTTTCACTTTTGCTCGGGACCAAGTGTAAGATAGCATATCATAATTGCATTGAGAACTGGTCTTATCAATTTGATCTCGGATGGCGTCGCCCAGGTCAGAACAAGGTCACAACTTTGCTTTTTTAAATAGAAATATTTATTTTTTTTATTGCGGAATTTTATTCTTTATAAAAAAACAAACAACTTTTGTTTGAAAAATTTTTTTATACGACCTCTATTTTCTGAGATATTTACGTAAATATCTACAAAATTATTGGTTT
Organism: Odontomachus brunneus; assembly: GCF_010583005.1. NCBI lineage: Eukaryota > Metazoa > Arthropoda > Insecta > Hymenoptera > Formicidae > Odontomachus > Odontomachus brunneus. The sequence goes on from NW_022639725.1 coordinate 102,780, forward strand.
CAATAATTTTTTACTCGAATTTTATCAACTTTATCGAAAAATATCAAGAAATAAGAATTATTTATTTTGTTCTCATAGAGCTCTGAAAATTTTTTTCAAAATTTTGTGTTAACTTTTTAGTACTTCAAGAAAATGCAAGAAAATGCAGTACTAAAAAGTTAATAAAAAATTCTCAGAGTTCTATGAGGACAAAGTAAACAATTTTTATCTCTAGATATTTTTCGGTAAAGTTGATAGAATTTGAGTACAAAATTATTGAAACCAATAATTTTGTAAATATTTACGTAAATATTTTAGAAAATAGAGATCGTATGAAAAAATTTTTCAAACAAAAGTTGTTTGTTTCTTTACGTAGAATAAAATTTTGCAATAAAAATACATGTTTCTATTTAAAAAAGCAAAGTAGACCTTGTCCTAATCTTGGTGATGCCACCCAAAATCAAATTGATAAAACCAGTAAATAGACCTTTTTAAATCTTATAACTTTTATCTGAAATATTTCTTTCCAAAATGCTTAGTTTCCGAAATATTGAGGTGGTCCGATACTTTTACCGCACTCTATATAGCATAAAACTACATAATAGCATTTTTGACGACCAGTCGTCAAAACTATCTTTATACTGGTACAGTATATTCACATAGTCGTTAAAACTATCTTTATACTGATACAGTATATTTATATAGTCGTCAAAACAACCATTATAACATAAAATGTATATAATTTATATACACTGTCATTGAAACTGCCCAACTATAAAAGAAGTCGTCAAAACTGCCAGTTTATACTTCTTCCCATATTACTCGAAAATTAAGACGAATTTCTTAAAATGGTTTGTTGCATGTTGCTCTTAGGACATTTACGCATATTTTTACATTAAATTAAAAAAGTGTCGCCAAAACTGCCCCAGGACATATATATATATATATATATATTTTTTTTTTTTAAATATGTGTAATAAATTACTCTAATAATAACAATCGCAATAATAATGACACTTACGAAAACAGCTTGTATAGGTTAGTTTTATTTTAATGCAATTAACATACTCACCACTGCAAAATCGTTCATACCATTTCGGTGTAACAAATTCTCTAATAACTGGCCATGTTCCATGTACTAAATCTATTTCAATTAATGACATTTTTTTATATTAATTAATATTATTGTTTGACTCTCACTCTCTCTCACAATTCTTATAAAAGCACTGATACATTACTGATTGGAACCCGACGTCGGACATATGACGGACGATGCAATAGCCAACAGAAAAATTTATTTTCTAGGGACAGTACATCACTAGCTAGTAACCTTAAAAAGTGCAATCTTGATGCATCCACGAGATGTATTCAGCTACATCTCTGTTGCAAATAAAATAACGCAACCAAAGAGTTACCTAAATACTAAAAAAGCCAACATGTCGCAGACACTCTAAAGGCAATGGAGATTAATGCAGAAGCGCAAAAGAATACCTCTTAGAGGCAATGACCCAACGTGCACGCGCACTCAAGAAGGCTTCGAGTGCTCTTGCGCGGCGCCTTATATAGGTGCCTAAGCGAAATTTGACCGCGAGCAACGGCTTCGGCTTACGCCGTCGCCGCATCGCGGTGACGGTGCAAACTGGCGGCGGGAGGCCGGCGACTGCGAGTCGAGCGGCGCCTGGGTCCCGGCCGCCCGCCGTACACGTTCCGTCCGGAACAATTTCAGTTTTTACTTTTATAAACATATGTAGTTTTGGCTTTATAATATATTTATAAATTAAATATATTATTAATATATTAGTAACATATATTATTAATATATTAGTAACATATATTATTAAATATAAAAAACAAAATAATTAGAGAAATACAATAATGTTGAAAAATAATTATAATAACTTACAATAATGTTGAAAAAAATTATAATAACTTACACAAAAAGCACTTGGCGTGCCTTTTTTTAATATTGCACCGATAATCAATATATTTTGATAATTATTGAAATAAGAGAACCGTTTGCTTATAAAAAAAGACACATCAAGTGCTTTTTGTGTAAGTTATTATAATTTTTTTCAACATTACTGTAAGTTATTATAGTTATTTTTCAACATTATTGTATTTTTCTATTTATTTTATTTTTATTTAATAATATGTTACTAATATATTAATAATATATTTAATTTATAAATATATTATATAGCTAAAATCACATATGTTTATAAAAGTAAAAACTGAAATGATTAATCATTTGTACTTGGCGTAAACTTCTTGATATCATTATTTTTGTAAAGAGTATAAAATTGTCTCGTATTTTTCAATATAGTATTTGCGAGAATACAACTGATATAAATAAGGTTGTTTTAATAATATTTTTTTAAATATCGTTTAACTGAACGCTTTTGTTGTAATTTATTTATAACGATATTTTTGTAAAGATAAACAATGTTAACACGCGTGCACTTGGCTTCTTTTTTACATTTTTTTTGAAAAAGTAATTTTGTTTTTATATCACATCTTTTTAAAATAATATTAATCAGTGAAAACGAGCTTTTGTTAATAACTTTATATATTGAACTTGGACATTGTAAATATTTAGGTGTACATAAAAAGCAAGTTCTTTAAATTATATTTCAAAATAAGTAATTTTTATAAAAAAATGTGTCTTTGTCTCTGTTTCTCTCTCTCTCTCTCTCTCTCTCTCTCTCTCTCTCTCTCTCT
>NW_022639725.1:105915-106292 GCF_010583005.1 Odontomachus brunneus
TAAAGTTATTACTATCCTATTAATTCTTGTTTGTTTTAATTTGCAAAAATGTTACATCTCTCAGAACAAGAACGCATATCGCTTTTGATGATGAGAGGATGGGGAGATAGATTAAGATCTTAAACTGACGTTAAAAATCTTTTCAATTACACTTTCCGAAATGCAGTGCGACGATACTCGCGAGCGGAACTTCTCGCGAGCGACGGCAAACAGTCGCCTGTTCGCCTCGTCGTCAAATTGCCGTCGCTCCCGGACACGCCACAAAGATTTTCGCGAGAGTTGGGCGCCAGGTACGGAAAGGCCGCACCACCTCGATAGACGCGAGAATAAATAATTAACACGAAAGAATGGCGCGTCCCGGGACCGTCGGGACCGGT
>NW_022639725.1:106302-108908 GCF_010583005.1 Odontomachus brunneus
ATTATGTTATTATTTATATTCCGACGTCTATACAGCCTATTTAATTTAATAAATTACGAGTCGGTAAATCGGTAATCGTAATATACAGGGTGAATATTATATACCGGAACACCTGAATATCTCGAAAACAAAGCGTTGTATAAAAAAATGTTAAATACAAAAGTTGTAGGGTTTAAAAAGATCTATTTTATGATATTAGCAGTTTGACCTTGAGTTGCGTCATAAAGATCAGGTCAAGGTCACAATGATGTTTTTAAATGGATACCCCCATTTTTTATTGTATATTCTTGTAGCTTATCTCGAGAGCTTTCCAAAACACTATACTTAAGTATTTTTTCGTTAAGTACTTTTCGAGTTAAGAGGCTTCAAAGTTACGCTCTTTAGCATTAGCGCGCGTGGATACCGTAGTGACGAGCACGAACGCGCGCTCGTATTAATAGTAAATAGCGTAAGGCTGATGGCCTAAAAAACGTAAACGCAAGGGCAGCTCTCGTTTACCGCGCTTGTGTTTACGTTTTTCTCTGCCTTAGCTTACGTCTACGCCACGACAATTACGTCGCGTTCTCTGCCATCAGCCTAACAAACAAGAATTCAAGAATCGCGCGCGTTTAGGCAGAGATTCACTCTGGTTTAGATACGTCGTAAATGGTTTGCCCAAGTTGGCTCTATTTTTTCTAATCTACATACGTTGAAATAAATTAAAGTTATTACTATCCTATTAATTCTTGTTTGTTTTAATTTGCAATAATGTTACATCTCTCAGAACAAGAACGCATATCGCTTTTGATGATGAGAGGATGGGGAGATAGATTAAGATCTTAAACTGACGTTAAAAATCTTTTCAATTACACTTTCCGAAATGCAGTGCGACGATACTCGCGAGCGGAACTTCTCGCGAGCGACGGCAAACAGTCGCCTGTTCGCCTCGTCGTCAAATTGCCGTCGCTCCCGGACACGCCACAAAGATTTTCGCGAGAGTTGGGCGCCAGGTACGGAAAGGCCGCACCACCTCGATAAACGCGAGAATAAATAATTAACACGAAAGAATGGCGCGTCCCGGGACCGTCGGGACCGGTAGCTCGTTCTAAATTAAAGTCGGAGACGGGATGGGTTAGGAGGCGAAATCACTACACTCAATAACGGTAACAAAGAGACGTTTATTTGGGGACTCTCGCACGTCCCGATAATTACTGTACGCGAGACAATATACTTCGCGAGACGGTACACGAAGCCCGAGGACGCTTTCCTCGGGCGAGCCTTTTTTTTTCGCGCGACCACTCCGCGGACGAGACACGACGATACGACACGCGGTACAATTAAGTTCGGAGCAGATGGTTGGTCTTACAGATTTTCGGCGGCGACCCTTGCGTCGGCGGCGGTGTCAGCGGTGACGGTAGCGACGGCGGTCCTCCTTCGCTTGCTCTCTCTCTCCTCTCTCTCTCAGTCCTCTCTCGCTCCGCTCACTCTCTCTCGCTCCGCTCGCTCCTTCTCGCACGTCGCTCTCTCTCTCTCTCTCTCTTTCTCCGCACTCTCTCACTCCTATCTCTCTCCGCTCTCTCTTTCGCTTTCTCTCTCTCTCACTCCACAATCTCGAGGTGTACGGTACGAAAAGGCTTTCCGTTAACTGTCGTCTGATCGCGGCAATGGTCGCGGTAAAGCTGCCAGCTGATCGGCTCTGGGAGGATCACGTATCCTCTTGGATCCTCCCTCGTCGCTACCCCCCTCGTCCTGGGGGTGGTCGGTATTCGGGAATCGGCAGATTTCGGTACCATTGTCTCGAGACGCTTCTCGTCTCGAGACGTTGTTGACATCGGGAGTTCGCTTGGTTGTCTCTCCCGGCTCTCCCGTTTTTTCCTGCCGGGTTTCTCGTGACGGCTGCTTCGCTGAAAGTAAATACAGCTGATCCGTCTAAACGCGATACTGTATTGTAACTACGATACTTTCTCAGCAATAGAATATTTTCTATTGCTGAGCGCCCGATAATTCGCGATAATAATTTTTCGTCGCCAAAGTACGAGAGTGCGATTCACCTGATGGAGGGCTCCGCTCGTTGTCGTCCTCTGCATCCTCGTCCCTCGATGTCCTCCGCTCCTCGTCCTGGTGGCCGGCAAGGGGCGTCGAGGGGCACAAAATTCGGGACGCGCTGACCTTCGCATCTGCTCCGCTCGCAAAAATCGCTTCTTCGCTTTGTTCTAAATTTTGCACAACAAACAATCCGACGGAACGCGATACTCGGCAAGGTCTCGAAAACCGTTAGCGACACGGCACGCGATAAACATTCTTTCCACTAATCGACACGGGATTCTTGAGACCGGCGCCTCCATGGCTGCCACGTCACAGCAGATAATGGCATATCAAGATCTACAGTTCATAGAACCATTAGGCGTTTCGAGTAAACAGGAAGTGCAAAAAATCGTCCCAAACCTGGTAGGCCAATATCGGTAACAAGTCCGGAGACATCACTAGATATTTTATTATCTGTCATCGAAAACCCACATGACTCAAGTCAAAGAGTAGCTCTGCAACATGATATTAGTCAGGGATCTGTACTTAAGATATTAAAAGCAAATAAATTCCACCCTTTTAAGGTTCATTTAGTACAAGAA
>NW_022639725.1:109146-109356 GCF_010583005.1 Odontomachus brunneus
TCAGCAAGACGGTGCAGCTCCGCATTACGGGAGGAATGTTCGTAATTATCTTAATGCAGTATTTCCTGATCGTTGGATAGGTAGACGAGGAGCTATTAAATGGCCGGCCAGATTACCCGATCTCACAGCATTAGATTATTTCTTGTGGGGTTATTTAAAAGAAATAGTTTACAAAACAAAACCACAAGATCTAAATGAACTTAGAAATCG
>NW_022639725.1:109366-109683 GCF_010583005.1 Odontomachus brunneus
TCTGTCTCCGCACTCTCTCTCTCCTATCTCTCTCCTCTCTCTCTTTCGCGTTCTCTCTCTCTCACTCCCCAATCTCGTGGTGTACGATACTAAAGGCTTTCCGTTAACTGTCGTCTGATCGCGGCAATGGTCGCGGTAAAGCTGCCAGCTGATCGGCTCTGGGAGGATCACGTATCCTCTTGGATCCTCCCTCGTCGCTACCCCCCTCGTCCTGGGGTGGTCGGTAGTCGGGAATCGGCAGATTTCGGTACCATTGTCTCGAGACGCTTCTCGTCTCGAGACGTTGTTGACATCGGGAGTTCGCTTGGTTGTCTCTC
>NW_022639725.1:110337-111969 GCF_010583005.1 Odontomachus brunneus
TATATATATATATATATATATATATATATATATATATATATATATAGATATATATATGTTTGTAAAAGGGTAGCTTGCAGGACCAAAACATTAATACTGTGGCAGTTTGCGGGACTTTTGGTAATTTTCAGGTCAGTCTTGCTAAGAATAGCCATAAAGAAGTAGATTTCAGGACTGTCCTGTACTTTGCCTGTATATCAATTTCTTCGACTGTTTAGAGAGAAATTAGATTGTTTGAATTTCAAACAATATAAAAAACTGATCGCAAATATTCCTATTAAAATTATACAGTTTAGTTAAGAAATATTAAGTTTGATATATTGTGTGACATTTTTCACTGTCCTGAAACCCATAATTGGTCTGTTCCTTTTAACTGCACTGTTGAACTGGTACAATACTACTTGGACAACAATGGGCTTGTTTTTGTTCGCTGTACTATTGCATTGATGCAATAAGTTGAAGTGAAAAAACATATGTGTCTCAATTTAACTTATTGTATTAGTGCAATAGTGCAGTGAAAAAGAACAGACTAAATTAAAATGAATATCAGAGACAAATCAGTTGAGAGACTGATGAATGTGTGCGTGCGTAAGTATGTGTGAGTGAACGCGCGTATGTAGAAAAGAAAGAAAAAGAGAGAGTATGTGTGTGAGTTACTCTATAACTATATAGGGTATACAATAATATAAATAAAAATACAAATATATATGTATTAATATAAATAACATAAATAATAAGAACAAGCAGTTTGTTAAGGGTGTATATCAGTTGAACACGGGGCAATTGGACACAGTCCAATCACAAGTCGCTGTTCCAAGGGACCCTACAAATGTCTCTAATCACACGGTGCTGTGATTGGCTGTGTCCAAATGCACCGTGTCCAAGTGCACCGCTCCCGTTTGTTAGACACATTGATAATAAATTCGATCAGAAACCTGTTATTAATTGTAGTCACTTGTGTTCGTATTAGGGTGCGGTTAAGTTAGGTCTATCACAGTCTATTCTTAATTCTATTGTGTTAATATAATATTCATCTCAACAAAAATATATGAATATAATTTGATACTAATCATGTTTACATAAATAAAACAGCACAACATTAAGCATTAAAATAAAATTTATTTAAATACATTTTATCTTCTTTAGACTAAAAATTTACAACAATATTGAAATAAACGTTAAAAGAATACATAAATATTACTTGTTACAAATAAATTTAAAGCAATAAATAAAAAAAAAGCAACATAAAGTTTTAAAATAAAATTAATTGATACAATGTTTTAGAAATTTTATTAAATTTAATTTTTATGAGGAAATTAACAGATAATGTTATAATATGTGTATTTTAGTTTTTCTTTTAGATTTCCTGATATATGTTGTGACGTGGCGAGTTCGCCGTCACCGATAATAGCGGGAGACGAGGAGAGCTGTGCTCGCGCCCCCTTCTTCCGCGGGAGGAGCGGCTGCGAAGAAATTGGTCTCGCACGCTTTTACGTGCGAGATCGCGTATTATAATTTTTATTATTTTTGTTGTTTAAATTGTGTGCTCGGCTGCGACGAGAAAGACGAGGTGCACCGCTCAAAGCGAGGCGACGGCGGACCTGCAGAGGACGACAAGCCGAGCGGGGCAGG
>NW_022639725.1:111979-115537 GCF_010583005.1 Odontomachus brunneus
GGAGCGGCTGCGAAGAAATTGGTCTCGCACGCTTTTACGTGCGAGATCGCGTATTATAATTTTTATTATTTTTGTTGTTTAAATTGTGTGCTCGGCTGCGACGAGAAAGACGAGGTGCACCGCTCAAAGCGAGGCGACGGCGGACCTGCAGAGGACGACAAGCCGAGCGGGGCAGGATCCACCCCTCGCTATCACACGCGAGGGGGCCCCGACTAGATTGCAGCGGGGCGCCAGGAAGGGCTAACGTTAAGGACCAGATCCCGGGGGACGCCCTGGGATACCTCAAGCTTCTGGCAGCCACCTGAGCGCCCACGCCAGTTAAAGCTGCCGTCAGACGCAGGATTCCGTCGACACAGAATCGGAGAATTCGGCGGTGTCGCGCGGGCCCTGTAAGGCGCCCGCGCTAGAGCCGTACGTTCCCGCAGGACCAATGAGACCTAGCGGCGATCGGCGGCTGATACCGCGAGTTAAGGAGTCTCGCGCTCGCGGAGAAATTCGGCACTGTGCGGCTAGCGAGCGATGCGTACGCTGGAACAAAATCACGAGCGAGCGAGCGACCACAGTACGGCGAGCGAACGAGCATTAAGGCGAGCGGACCAGCGGAGAACGAGAGGCGAGCCCGGCAAGGGATTTTTGGTGAGCTGTCTTACATCTGTCGTTCAGCCCGAGCGTGGAAAGATCGGAATGGTTGCCGTCGCTTCACGACGGCTGCCGGAAGGGTTCGTCACCGCCCGCGACGACCCGTTTGACCTCGCGAGAGAATAGCCGCCCTTACCGCGCTGCCTGCTGCCGCTTCACCGCGTTCGCGACCGCACAGTACGGCGAGCGAGAGCGTAGAACTTGTAATGACTCGAGATCATTGGTAGAAGTGCGGGTCTCCGAGAGTGGCGAGAAATACGCGGTTCGCGACGAGACACTTAGGGCCGGGATGCACCCGACTGGCGCCCAAGGCAATAATTAGCGTGTACGAGAGAATTCCGCGAGCCTCGTGCCGTTCGAACTCCGCGAAGCAGCAGGATCCTCGACTACGGATCCGGCTGCCGAATGATTTCGCGATTACGCGTCTCGGAGCCCGCCTAGCGTCGTTGTAGTATCTTTCTTTGTTGTTTTTTTTTCTTGTTAAATATAGCGTAATGTTAAACCGTACGTGTGTGCTTTTGTGATTCCTCCGACTCTGTCGTCTGTTCCTCTCGTGTCGCGCGGAGGAAGGACGCGCGTCGACACAAGAACCCCGCCGCTCTACCGAGTTAGATATTTTTTTTTTAGAGCTGCCGGCAAGCTCGGCCGTCACCGCAACGGCGGCCAAACGAAGTTTTGGCCGTATTCTCGCGTGTCACTAACGGAGAAACGGTCACAATGTTAACGTTCGAAAAATAATAAGGGATTTTTCGTACAATTTCACCTAATCAACACGTACACAAGAGACTTATATATTATCCTTAAATGACCTTAACGAGATAACTAGAAAAACAATTAGCTAATAACATATTGAGAAAAGCTAAAGAAAATTTTTTAAAGCTTATATTTAATAATTAACATTACAGATGCACGTTATTGTACAAATCATTCACTTATTATACTTATAAATCAATAGCATTTTGCATAATAAGTTCACTGTACGTTTTTTGTGATTTATTATAAACAATAAATAAGAACTTGTCATTTCTTTGAAAAGTCTTTTTAAGTTTTCTTAAAAGCTTTTATAATCTTCTTGCGTTCCAAAGTATCTATAAAATACATCACGAATGTAAGTTTACTGTCACAATATATTCCATATTAAATATATTATATATGATAAAATAGCTTAATAAGATATACAATCTTCGACATTGGCCTCTCTTTGACATTTGGCTTTCCTTTTTTAACTTATGTTTATATTACTTGAAACATTTTTTTATATTTTTACAGCGTGTATGTCGGCTTTTATAGTAAAGTTTGTGTATGAAAATAAAACTTGTCAAACTGAACAAAAGTTCTTCTATTTTTTTTTCAAGCAAGCACATAAGATTCCAAGATGTTAATAATGAAAGATTTACGAATTAGAATGTTCAATAACTGCACAATAATAATCATGATTTTGAAAGTACTGACTTACGATTTCTTAGCACGTGGTTCATATGCGCAGGATGTGTCGGACACGACGGGAAATAATTATATACGTACTGCTCGCATCATTAAACTGCTTTTCAAACGATGTCCAACGTTGTTAAAAGACAGTCGCAAGTAGGAATCGAGATCATGTTTGTACGTGAAATTGTATTTGCAGAATTCATTCCCATTATATCGGGTACTAATTTTAATTTATTATCAATAAATAGAAATAAAAACAAATAAAAGCCAAAATTAATTTTAAAGTGATAATGAAAATAATAAAGTAATTACAATAATCATAAAATAGTATAAGATTAAACGATACGGTCCTAAGGTTTGCATCTTCTTCAGTAAACATATCAAAAATTAAATTAAAATTAATCATTGTCTGTTAAAAAAATATCTGTTAAAAAGAATGTTAAGAATGTAGAAGAAAATGTTTCGATGTTATTTCATAGAAACAACTAATTTATTTTACATATCTCGATATTTGTAAATTCACTCGAGAGAATTCAAATGTTAGGAGTGGGTGTATATCAGTTGGACACGGGGCAATTGGACACAGTCCAATCACAAGTCGCTGTTCCAAGGGACCCTACAAATGTCTCTAATCACACGGTGCTGTGATTGGCTGTGTCCAAATGCACCGTGTCCAAGTGCACCGCTCCCGTTAGGAGTAAAACATTTAGTCGTATTATATTATTTTATAATTACGATTATTATTATTATTATATATTTTATAGTTTGTTTAAGATCGGTATTGATACTTTTATTTGTTACTTTTATTTATATTTGATGAGATTTTATATTTTAAAAGCCAACGTGCTTTAGAAATTCTTCCAAAAATATCTCAAAACTTTATGTTAATTGTTTAAACAATGATAGAATAATTTTCTGTTTAGTTTGACCTATTCTAATTGTGATAAGCTTTGACAAGCTGTAAACTGCTCGACTGCTTCAATATAAATATCCACTTATAGTATATATAATATAGTATATATTATATGTCAATAATACTCATACTGTCAGTAATGTTATCATTACATTTATATATTTTAGTAAAATTTTCATATGCGTTATAATTGTACTGAAAAGTAATATTTGAATCTAAAATAAAATATATTTTAATGTATATAGCTGAATTAATATAATCTATAACCGTACAATCATGATTTACAGCTTGTCACGATTCTATATTAAGAATTGGTGATAAAATACTAAAGACATATTATTAAATACTAATGAACTTATAATTATAATTAATCTTATCTGGTTCTAAATATTAGGACCTTAACTTAGTTTCCGCCCAAAAAATACTGAGAAAAAGCATTTATTGTAAAAAATTTATTTAAATTATTTCAATGAAAGTATTTTCCATCACTTTCTACAACTTTTTGCCATCTTTCTGGCAACTGGGCGATACCATCTCGATAAAACGATGTTTGTTTCGAAGCAATCCATTCGTCC
>NW_022639725.1:115934-129415 GCF_010583005.1 Odontomachus brunneus
TTTTTTTCAAATCAAAATAGTGCAAAAGCACATGTCGAAAAAACACTTTATCGCGTTCCATTTTTCACAAAGCAAAAGAAATTGTTGTTTAGGAAAATAATTGTGTATGCTGACTGAATGTTATCGAGAAATGTCGAAATTAATCACAAACTACCTGTTTCGTTAGTAATGACTACTAGAACTGTTTGCATTGCCATCTAACATTTGCGGGCGGAAACTAAGTTAAGGTCCTAATAAGTACAAATATTATCCAAATTAATTTGTTCAATTCCTCATTGTTCATTAATAAAATAAATATAATTGCTTTCAAAATAACATTTTTATTATTTAGCAGTACGTATAAAAAAAAACAATATTCTATTCTCGATTACTAGTATAAGCATTGCTATTAACATTAGTAATCGACTGCTCCAATATAAATATCCACTTATAGTATATATAATATAATATATATTATATGTCAATAATACTCATACTGTCAGTAATGTTATCATTACATTTATATATTTTAGTAAAATTTTCATATGCGTTATAATTGTACTGAAAAGTAATATTTGAACCTAAAATAAAATATATTTTAATGTATATAGCTGAATTAATATAATCTATAACCGTACAGTCATGATTTAATAATAAATCCTTTTTCACCCTATATGTAAATATAAATTTTGCAGTCCTTGCTATGAAATATAATACACTTTTTAAGATGTAGTTACTAATATTAGGATAATCAGTGCGGTGAGAACATGCAAATCAATATATTTTAATTAAAACGCGGAAATCTTTAACAAATACTTCGATAATGTATAAACAATCTTATTAAGTAATTATTTTAGATTATAACTTCCTAATCATTATTCATAATAAAAGATAATGTTATGTTAGCAAAATAGCATAAATTTTATCTTCACTAACACTGTTCACCATTATATTAAAATTGTTCATAAAAGTTTTGTCGTTACTATTACTCTCAACTGTTACTTTCTTTTCACTTACGCAGAAATCAAACGTGATATTATTAATTAGATAACTAGTTTCATCGAGAATAATTGAAATATCATCAATAAATTGAAATCTGTTTAAAGTGTTGCAAGCAATATTATTCCTTTTAAATTCTATACACATATTATTTCTATTAACAATTAACATTTTTCATTTTCTATTAACATTGCTTCACAAGATCTATCACAAATGCAAATACTATAATTAAAATAACTACGCAAAGTATACAAAATTTTTAAATATCCAAGCTATTATTTATTTAATATCAGTTATTTCATTATCATTTTGCCTATTTTGTTCATCAATGACTTTATTATTATTATGTTCAGCATATATTATTATTTTCAGTTTCTTCATATCAAAATTATCTGATATAATATCATGACATTATAATCATGATTATTTGTCGGATATTTTTCAGAATTTATATCATTTTTTTAATTCTGAGTATTTCTCTTAATAACATTTTTCTCAATAATATTACTTGCAAGTGTATTGCTAGCTGTGGAAGAAAAGAACAATTAGAATTATATTATTTATATATTGATAATATATTCAAGAAACAATAAAAATATTTTTTGGTTATAATAAGTAATATCTTATTACGTGTCAATTAATAAAATTAAAATGGTATTATTTCTGCAGTATGCAGTTAAAAATAACAATTTATGATTGTAAAAGATAGTTGGTACGTAATATTCCTTTATTAATTGTCAGTTTCAGTTTCAGTTTTAATGTTTGGCTGAGCACACTTTTCCTGTGAGTGACTCTACGCCATTACTCCGAACAGTGCTTCCATCGTATGTTGAATAAATATTTGGCTAGATTTTAGACTTCCATCGTATATGTAAGAGACAACAAAAGATGAAAATGTAAGAAAATAGATATAAATGAATAGGGCCTTGGTAGGTTCCAAAGGCAACTTCCAAAAATCACCGGTCTGAACGCGTTCAAACACGTTCAAACACGTCTTAATATGCCGGTGGTTAAACCGAAACACACTTTTATTAATTGTCAGTTATCAGTATTATTTAAATCAAGGGAAGTTTCTATGAAAACAGATCTTTAAGAATATAACATTTTACCCTTTTATTATTCGTAATTTGTACTGCAAGTACATTGAAACTCAAACTTTGAATTTAAAACACCCAAAAAACACTCCTTTTCCTAAAATAATAAACAGAAATTATATATAAATAGAGAGAAACTGAAGTATTTATAACCTTATGCTTTAATATTCTACGTTAATATTCAATTACTCACTATTGACACGACATGCTTGGATGCTTGTTCTTTCCAATATATACATAATTACATAAAAAAAAAAGACCAATATGTTCTGTCAAAACAGTATTGTAATATGCCTTTAACCTCAAACTGCAACATCTTTCTACATTACTAATCAGTTAATATTTTCGTTATAAATTATCAAGAACGTAGATTATGATCATTTTATTGTATAATTGTAAGAGACAATAGCTGTTTCCGCGTTTACGTTAACGCTTCTTTTTTCCAAATGATATAACGAAACAAAGAAGCAAACAGAAACAGAGAGTGACCATTTACATGGAAAATGCGATGTGGTCTGTTCTTTTTAATTGCACTGTTGAACTGATGCAATAAGTTAGAGTAAAACAAGTATATATTGTTATTTTAATTTATTGCATTAGTGTGAACTAGTTCAGGAAGTTTTTCGAAAGAAGCAGACCTATGATAACAGCTATTATGTTTATCGAATACATAGATAGTTTTCATAGCTTGTTTCGATATTCATTAACGGTACTGAAAATCTGTTTCACTTCACTTCACTTCAATAATTGGCTAAGACCCCATTTCCATTTAGTGTCTCTACGTCAATACTGCGGAGTTTGCTTCCATCGTATTTGAGTTGAAGCCATTGGCTAGATCTTATATGGAGTATCCAATCTGAGTCAGAAAATCTGATATAACTGTTGTTTCGGATTCGACTGAGGTCAGCCGAGGACCGACGTAAAGCGCCGGTTGTGCCTAGCGCAAGGCAGAGGAGTAGTGCGGAGGAGATGAGTAGCCACGAGGTTGGATGGAGATCAAAGTCGTATGAGTAACTCAGTTTTTTTTTGTTTGTTGTTTATTAACTTGTCAAGTTGTCGGTTCACAACTCGTCCGGTCTCACGTTAGGCGAAAGTCGGAAATCTTCACCGAGCTCATGTGCTGAGGGCCTTAAGTTGCGCGGCGGAAATCTTGACGAGGATCGATTCGATCCTCAATCGACGGAGATCTTGCCGCGACACGACGGAAATCTTGACTGCGCGGCCCTGAGCTCGTTTACGCGCGCGGCTGAGACCGACGGCTTACTCTACAGGACGATTCACACTTAACAATTGATTAAAGTTCGAGACCGAACGACGCGCGAGCGTTCGGAGAGCGCATTTGACAGCTATTTTAGCTTTAAGTGAACGACTCTCGGTCCACAATCCACTCGGTGTGCCCGATCGTGAGCGATGCAAGACAGCTGTAGGTCAGCTGGCGAGTCACAAGAGCCTGGAACGCGTAGCGATACTGATAGAGCGAAAGCTCATGAAGACGCGATCCAGGATAAGGAATCTCGCGGATTCCGATTGCGAGCTGCGATATCCTCAGTAGGATGTGAGCTCAAGAGAACCCGCCGCGAGTTAACAGACCGATTTGTGTAAAAGAAAAAACGAACTTGATTCTCATTGATTCGAGTTTGTAAGAGAAGTACAGTCGAAGTGAAGAGCCGCTTTGAGCGGTCGCATTTATACCGATTTTGAAAGGGCTACGACGCGAGTGGATTGGACCAGCGAAGCAAGGCGAGAAACGGTTTTCGCCACGAGAGAGAGTCTACATTTCCTTATTTAGGCATTAGTCGAGTGACACGAGCTTTTCGCGGCGCGAGCCGCCCGCCGATTCGCGGAATCCTTGTTTGTGCGATCCGTTGCCATGGCGATCGCTCGGATCCTTACGACGGCTGACGGCTCGCTGGCATCGCGATGCTGGGATCGCACGTGATACGAACGTGCGATCAACATTGAAAGGACAAAGTGCGTCGCTTGTGTGCCGAATTAGAGCATCGAGTGATGTTTATTTCAAATAAATGCTTGCCGCAGCGGTCACCGGTCCCCGCTGACGTGAGGTTAACCGTCAAGTTGGTTCGAATCTCTAACAACTGTAAATAATTTAATATTATTTATATCGAAAGATAGAGCATGAAGATCATCAAAGTATGAATATCCAGCTTTGTGTATCCTGGTTAAGAGAACATCCGATTTTTCAGAGTAAAAACTACATTTGAATAATATGTGTGCTAGATCCATTTTATCTGCTCCGCATTCACATTTTCAGATAAGATGATTCCCTTGTCCACTAGATGAGTACTTGTGGGAACATGGTAAGATCTCAAGCGAGTCATCAAGGATATCACATCTCGCTTTACAAATTTTAGTTCCCAGAACCAAGGCCTAGTGGAAAGGCTGATAATCTGGGAACGATATCTAGCACCCTTCCATGAAAATTGTTTTTCAAGAAATTTATGAGCTAAACTTGTAAATTCAAGTTTGACGTTAGAAATAAGGTCCTCAATGTATAAATAATCTGAAGATTCGTTTGAAGAGTCGTGAGCAGCAAGCTTATCAAGTTTGTCAACCTCTTTATTACCTAAAATACCACGGTGAGCTGGGATCCAGAAGAGTGAAATTTTGATTCCAATACATTCAGCATCCTTAATTTTTTGAGCTATTTTTAAAGCTAGAAAGTTGGGTTTTCTGTTAGCAGATTTGTTACTAATACTGGAAAGAATGCTTAACGAGTCGGAGCAGATGCAAAGATTAGACCGACCAGATGAAATCGAGATATCTATGGCCTCTAAGATGGCACGAGCTTCTACATTTATTATAATTTGAGTCTTGTGGTAAGGAAACAATAAATTTAAGTGCAAATCACTGGAGAAGATCCCATATCCAGCTTTCCCTCCCGGCAGTATAGAGCCGTCAGTATAGATAATTCCATCAAATTTTTTCTCACTGAGAATATGATTAGCTCTTCTATTGATTCCAGAAATCGAGAGTTTTTTAGGCCCGTTGTATATGAAATTTCCAACCTTCTTCTTGAATTCGCTTAGAGGCTTGAAGGAGGTGACGTCAATATTAATGCTATAAAACTTGAGTGCAGGTGAAAAAGAGAGATGTCCAGGCAGTCTAGATGGTTCAATGTTTTGAATATCCTCAGCATATGGCGATGTAACAGATTTTGTTCTGAACAATATCTGTTCTTCCGGATCCAAAGCTTCAAGACCCTGTTGTATAGGTATGTCAACTTGAGAAGGATGAGGAAGAGGAATAAGATTAGCGTAATATGAGAAATTAGGAAACACGTCGATTAGATTATGAAGGGCAATCCTAGTGACATTGTACAATCTGCGTATCAATAGAGGCCATTCCCCGCACTGATCCAGTAAGATATTGGTAGGAGTGGAACACATACATCCAAGTACAAGTCTAAGAGAGGCATATTGTATTCTATCTAATTAATAGATCCTTATCTAATAGATAAGGAAGAGGATAAATTTAGAAGGGGAATTCCTCCATAGTCTAGCACTGATCTTATTAGACCACGATATATAATAAGAATTGTAGAAGGATGAGAGTCCCAACGAATCCCAGAAATGGTTTTTAATATATTTAATCTAGGTAAACATTTTTTAACCAGAGACTCTACGTGACTTTTCCAGGATAAAGACACGTCAAAAGTTATCCCAAGGAATTTAACATCTTTGGAAAACTCAACTACTTGTTCATTACAAATAATCTGAGAGGGAGAGGAAGAGTACAATTTCTGGATGGTAGAGAATCTATGTGCTCTATCAAAGATGCAAAATTTAGTTTTAACAGGCGAAAGAGAGAGGTCAAGAGTTTTTAGTTTATTCTCAATAATTTGTAGATTGTAATTGAGTTTGAAAGTAATATCATTAATAGAATTATGCATATCATAAATGGCTAAATCATCAGCATTAGCCAAAATTTTGACATCATATTCTAAGCTAGACCCCATTCCGGCAAAGTAAATATTGTAAAGAATTGGGCTTAATACAGAGCCTTGAGGAAGACCAATAGATGTGGTTCTCGAACCGATGGACTGGCCTTGATGGAAGCACTCAACTGTCCTATTAAAGAGAAAAGAACGAACAGCGTTAATGATACAAGCTGGAAAACCCATATAAAAGAGCAAGCAACACAATTTGGAGGGATTGACATTATTAAAGGCTCCTTTTATATCAAGAAAGATAACACCCACTTTCTTGTTTTCTTTAAACACGTTAAGAATATATTCTTTTAAATCTAGAATATTATGTGCACAAGAGCGACCAATTCGAAATCCTCTCTGAAAGGAGAGCAGAATTGACAAATTTTCTGCCCACCATTCCAATCTATGATGAATTTTTTCGTAAAGCTTAGCTAAATTGTTAGCCAGGGAGATGGGCCTTAGACTGGTGCCATCATTTTTAGGAATGAAGATGAGAGAATAGTTTTTCCAAGAAGAAGGTATAGTGCCCAAACGAAGAAAATCATTAAACAAGCGGAGTAACAATTCGAAAATACAAGTGGGGAATCTTTTTATAATCCGCCAGGTAAGTAAATCAGGTCCAAAAGCGGATTTCTTACGAGATAGGAATTTAAATGCGGCAAAAAATTCAGTTTTGCTAATTTTCCCGTTTATATAATTTACATTCGTAGAATTATTTATACCAGAAGAGTTCTTAGAGATTTTAGAGCGAAAAGAAAGAGCAGTATTGTAAATAAAGTTATCGCTTACATGAGAGGGAACCCTATCAGATATAGTTCTTGTAAAATTGTCAATGACCATGGGTAATTTGTTCACTGAGGATTTAAGATTTAGATCTTCAACTCTTTTACTATTTTGAAATGACTTCACAATACTCCAAGTATTCTTAGAGTCAGAGTTAAAATTAAGCGAACAACAGAATTCACGAAACTTCTCCCTCCTAATCTTCTTGAGGAGTCTATTAGAAATTCTAGAAGATTTCTGATAAGCTTTAAGATTAGCTTCACATGGTGCAGACTTATACCTCTTATAAGCCGCTAGCTTTTCCCCAACAACATCAGCACATTTTGAATCCCACCAGGGAGATGGAGGTCGTCTACGCGAAAGATTGTCTGTAGAGAATCTGGCACCGTTTTCAAGGAGAGCAGATTTAACGTGAGTCAGAAATTCTTCATAAGTTGAAGAGGGATCCCCATAATCTTCAGAGGAAGTAGAAGGGGCGGAGGAAGAGACATGTAGAAGCGAAGCAGCTTCTTCCAAGCAAGAAGAAAAGGCATGCCAGTCTATTTTGTTGACGACATAGTGAGGCCTAGATTGAATCCTATAGGGAGGCAAAGAGTTAAAAGAAATATGTATCGGGAAGTGATCACTCCCATATTTATTAGTGTCAACCTGCCAAATAAGTTGAGTAGCGAATGAACTAGAAGCGATCGTGATGTCAGGGGAACTCACAATTAGTCCATCAAAAGAAGACCAGGTAGGTGAATTATTGTTAGCATTCATTAAGTTCAAATTAAGCAGTGTTCTAAAGATTATATTACCAGTGCTATTTGAAGAGGAACTGGCCGGACACCATGAAGGGTGAGAACCATTGAAATCCCCACAAATCACGATCTCACCAAGAGATTCTAGAAACGATAGTACTTCCTGCCAAATTTCAATGGATTCTCAATTAGAGTAACTAGAGTCTGAAGGAGGACAATATAGTGAGATAAGTTTTAAATTAGTACTGCCGAGATTAAGCTTGACGCTACAAATATCTAAACGAAGAATAGATTTAGCTTTTTGAATCCATGAATTATTCATAAGATTAAGAACCTCTAGTTGTAGATCATTTTTAAATAAAATAGCACTACCTCCTCCACACCTAGATCTATTATCCGAGACAATGTTGTAACCATTCAAATTGAACATAGAATCGTTATCCAACTAAGTTTTACTTAAACAAACAAAATGAGGGGAGGGATTAATAGTAGACAAAAAATCAATTATTTCAAATTCCCTGGCTCTAAAGGAACGACAATTCCACTAAATAATATGAAGTTTAAAATTGTGCATTATTGAAACTTTATAGGACTATACGTTACCAGAAAGAGGAGGTAATGAAATTTTAATTTCTTTCAATTGAGAAGAAATAGTGAGAAAATGAGCATTAATATTAACATTGTCGTTGGAAGTAATCATATTGTTAATTAAAGCATTAAGAGAATTGGTTAATATGTTTAGATTATTTTGCAAAAGAGAATATTTTTCATCATTGATAGAGCACGAACAATGAGTTTTTTTCCTTGAATAGAGTGAACGTTTTAGAAACAAGGAGTTCAATTGATCTTCTTCTTCAACATCAGATGAAAAGAGGGATTGAGTAGATTGAGAAGAAGAAGGGGAGGAGCTGGTGAAAGAAAGAGTATTTGAGGAAGGTGGGGATGGGGAAGAAGAATCAGAGTAAGAATCCCTGTTAGAAAATTGAACCATTTTCTTCAAAATGGATTTCAAAGGTTTTTTGGAATTAGGGCCATGATAGCTCTTAGCATTACTATCAAAAGCTACAAAATCAGAAGTTTTCTCTTTATCAAGCAATGGAGGGAAATTAAGATGAAAGGAACTACCCGAAGAGACATTACTATAAGACAAAGAAACAGAGGGAGCATGTCTAGCCAAATATGAATCAAAACGATCGTAAGGATTTGAAGAATTGACAGGAAAGGAGAAGGAATTATCAAACCAGGCATTAGGAATACAGTTGACATACCTTTTAAAAAAGTCACGAGCATCCATGTTGCTAACTTTAAGTATTGCCATCAGCCTTTTAATACGTCTGTTTTCTTCAAATACAGGGCATTGCAGACTACAGGAAGAATGAGGATTCACTTTTAGTTTGCGCCTGTCGCAGTTAATGCACTTGATAGATGCTGATGAACACGAACTGCTAGAATGTCCAGGTTCCCCACATCTGGCACAAATGCACGGCAATCCCTTGCTTCTGTACTGCTCTGTCACATGACCAAAACGCTGACAATGATGACAGCGTATTACCTTTTGGACGTATGGTCTGAGATTTATTAACTTTCCATATAAAGAGGCTTTATCAGGATAAACAGAGCTCTCGAATGTGATCATGAAAGTACATCGAGTTCGTTGTTTGGTGTCTGCAACAGTTTTAGTTATATTCTTGACTGATAGGACCTTAGGCCAAGAGTCTTTCCATCCAGGGGGAGGAGCAAAATTATCAGCAATCTCCTCACATAAGTCAATCATTTCAGAATCAATATCCCAAGTAATGCAAATTCTCTGAACTTTATAGTTTGGGATATAGGCAACCCAAATTGAATGATTGAAAAGCTGATCCCCTGTCATCTAGAACTTTTTAACGATATTATTAGCAGTATCTTTATTATCAAAAAGAACAGAGAACTTGCTACTGCCGATGTTTTTTAAGTTAAAAGCCTCATTCCAGAGAGGACCAACGAATTTAAAAGCAGCTTTTCCAAACTGAAGTTCACTTACTTGAGGAGGATTTTTATTGCACGTAGTAGATTTAGAAGGGACATATCCTTCTACTCTTTCCTCAAAGGGTCCGCAATGCGTGGACGGATATCTATTCTCAGCTAGTTTCAATAGATGAAGAGGGACATCATGGCACGGTTTTTTAGTGCCCAAGGTAGTCGGAACGTTAAATAGCAGCGAGTTCGTCTAAGCAGGATCATCACTAATAGAGACAGTAGAATGATCGCTCTTTCTCTTGAAGGACTTCCTAGTAATATTCTCAACGTTAGAAGTGGAAGCTTCGTCTCGAAACAGAGGAGATAAATCGCCATTAGTTATGGGAGATTCAGGCGAATTAGGAGAAGACGCCATTTTGAGGATCGAACATAAAATGGCTGTGAGTCGCACAAAGGGTCTCTCAAGTCACCGGCGTGTCAAATGAGTAGTCAAGCCAAAAGCAACTTAAATTGATAATCACTAGCACTAGCTTGACACTATAGAGAAAAAGAGTTTGGAAAGAGAACTGAATGCGCTATAATAACAGCGGTTTTCAGACTAGTAATAGCTGTGATAGGAACACTTGAATAATAACCTGAAAATCTGTTTGGTATGGCTGAGTTCCCACTTAGGGTGCGTTCCCACTTTGCGCATTACGCGTCGCATCGTCCTTCGCGGACCAATCAAACGTCCCATTTTATTGCTTAACTTAACGACGAATAAAATGGGACGATTCGATTGGTTCGCGAAGGACGACGCGATGCGTGCGCGCTAAATGGGAATGCACCATTAGGCTGAGGCTAAATGGGAACTCCGTCTATGCATAGATTTTCATTACTAATATTATAATAAAATTTGGAACGTAGGCAAGTCAGTTTTTGAAATCATCATAATTTATCTCAAAATATTATATTGATCGTCTCATTAGGTATAAAGAACTTGAAGATGAAAATAAAATGATCTTAAATATATCAAGCAAGAAACGACAAGACAAGAAATGAGAAATGTCGATTCGAGATTGTTTTGACGTCGATCATCAAATAATTTCTCGCTGGGTATATGCCATACTTTTCATTATAAATGATATAATATTTCTTATCGAACTAACTTTATCGATATCATGCATTTCAAGAACTTGGTTAGTCGCACTTATACTCCCAATTGTGCAATCTGTGCACAAACTGACGTCAAATTGGTGACAGATTCGAGCAGAATTTGTCGACAGATCCATAAACATCTGCGTCCCCAATCAGCTGTT
This sequence comes from Odontomachus brunneus, assembly GCF_010583005.1. Classification (NCBI taxonomy): domain Eukaryota; kingdom Metazoa; phylum Arthropoda; class Insecta; order Hymenoptera; family Formicidae; genus Odontomachus; species Odontomachus brunneus. Next base: position 126,736 of record NW_022639725.1, read on the forward strand.
AGATTGTCGACAGAGTCTGCTGAACAGGTTCTGACGGCAGATTGACGGCAGAATGCGCGCAGATCCTGCTGCGGTTAAAGTCTGTCAGCAGACTCTGCAAGCAAACTACCGTCAGAATCTGATAAACAGATACTGCGTGCAATCTGTTATCTTTCAGATAGTGTTAACAGATTTTGCGCAAAATTTGCTCGTGCAGGTTTGACTATCTGGGCTGTAACCGATGTATTGCACTCAATTCATATGAAAGTTTTGACTTACAAGGAGATGCCACAACCTGCAAAATCGATTTTTGAACGAGATGTAGCACGTTCGCTAGCTGCGATGTTAAGTATTAACACCCTAATTAAGATTTGTGCAAATGGGTCTTTGTTTATGAGAAATTACAATATAAAGTTTGGATTGCGGGACTGTATCACGGATATGGCTAAAAATGCGACTGTCTTTCAGCGAGGTGGCGTGACTGAGCAGACTAAGGCTCCCACGTCGAAAATTTTTGAGCCGGCAGCGAGCGTTCGAAATCCGGCGACGAGTTATCCTTGTGCGGTATTTTTTTTTTGTTTTTCTTACCTTAGAGCATGCAATTAATGTTTTTCGAATATGATACATTTGTTTTTATGCTATTAATCAGAGGTAATTAGGGAAGTGTCAAGCTTGTTTAACGCAAACACGAATATAGATACATATTTTGCATTGCTTACAATGAAATATATATTTTAGTACATCACTTTCATATGAAAACATTGTATAGAATATTGTCATATAATAAACCATTTTCATATAATAAAACATTTTCGTATAATAAAACATTGTCATATAATAAAACATTGTCATATAATAAAACATTATCGTATAATATAACACTGTCATATAATAAAACATTGTCGTATGACAATGTTTTGACAGTCGCATTTTTAGCCATATCCGTGATACAGTCCCGCAACCCAAACTTTATATTGTAATTTCTCATAAACAAAGGCCCTTTTGCACAAATCTCAATTAGGGTGTTGATGCTTAACATCGCAGTGAACGTGCTATGTCTCGTTCAGAAATCGATTTAGCAGGTTGTGACATCTCCTTGTTAGATTTTGAAATCGCCGAAATTCTTACCAAAAAACTCTATTAAGAGAGTGCTTATTTTCCACAAGTCGTTTATACTTTATAAAATGCCTTTGATATCACCGCCCTTCAAGAAAGATATGACATACATTTTTTTCGAAGTTTGTGTGTCAGCATTAAAAGTACCTTATGAAGTATAAGCTTCTCGCGGAAAGCATGCATGACCTCACACACACACACACACACACACACACACACACACACACACACGCACACACACACACACACACACACAACACGACGTGATGGAAATCTGTCAAGTATTTCAGTGTCTTAAAAATCAATTTCCTAACTTTCAAATATATACCATCCCAGCAAATACAATGTTACATGTAACGTACATGTTAGTTGTAATTTTCTACTCAGTCTATTAATAGTATCTGAAAACAGTGACAAAAAGGCAACAGGTTGCACGCAGTATCTGTTTATCAGATTCTGACAGCAGATTTAAGACAGTTTGCTAGCAGAGTTTGCTGACAGACTCTAACGATAGCATGATCTGCGCGCATTCTGTCGTCAATCTGCCGTCAGAGCCTGTTCAGCAGACTTTGTCGACAACCTAACAGCAGATTGGGGACGCAGATGTCTATGGATCTGTCGACAAATTCTGCTCGAATCTGTCACCAATCTGACGTCAGTTTGCGCACATATTGCTTACTGAGTATATAACACGCATGTTATATAAAAGTTATATTGTTGAATAGGAAATTACATGTACGTTACATGTTACATTGTGTTTACTGAGATGTAATAAATTCGTTAAAGTAAATGCAGCCAAGCATGTTCTTTACAAATAATATCGATATGATCAATTCTAAGGAAGATTAGATATTAGAATGAAAATTATGCCATGCAGAATTTGTTTGCATATAATATAAACATCTCCGTTTTATGATTCAGTCTCTCATTATTTATAGAAATATTAAAAGATAATTAATTTAGATAATAGTGTGACTCGACAAGTCTATTATATGCACTGTCAATGTTATATAAAATTTAACAATTAATACCCAGTAAGCAATCTGCGCGCAGACTGACGTCAGACTGTCGACAAGATCTGTCGAATCCGAGCAGGATCTGTCGACAGATCCATAGACATCTGCGTCCCCAATCTGGCGCCAGACTGTTGACAGGGTCTGCAAACAGACTCTGACGACAGACTGGCTGCAGATTGCGCGCAGATCCTGTCGTTTCGTAGGTTTTTCAATTAAATTTTCTCATAATTTTTCATTACTCATAGAATAAGCGCTTTCTTATAAATACTTGTGACGATCCGGAAAGCGTCACGAAACAATGACTAACAAAACGCCGAACAACCGCGCGCGGAATAACCGCAAGGTCAACAAACAGTCGAAACTGTTTGTTATAATTTTGTATAAAAGCCGACAGAAAATTGATATCGGGAGAGAGATTGATCGGGAAGCTCCTCTCAGGCGCACGACCGACCAGAACTCGCTATTCCTAGAGATCCTAGACATCCCGTCGACCGAAGTGGATACGCGACGTCGACATCCTCTCCGATACCGCTCTACCGACCGAAGTGGATTCGCGACGTCGGTTTCCT
>NW_022639725.1:129962-130319 GCF_010583005.1 Odontomachus brunneus
CCCAGTAAGCAATCTGCGCGCAGACTGACGTCAGACTGTCGACAAGATCTGTCGAATCCGAGCAGGATCTGTCGACAGATCCATAGACATCTGCGTCCCCAATCTGGCGCCAGACTGTTGACAGGGTCTGCAAACAGACTCTGACGACAGACTGGCTGCAGATTGCGCGCAGATCCTGTCGTTTCGTAGGTTTTTCAATTAAATTTTCTCATAATTTTTCATTACTCATAGAATAAGCGCTTTCTTATAAATACTTGTGACGATCCGGAAAGCGTCACGAAACAATGACTAACAAAACGCCGAACAACCGCGCGCGGAATAACCGCAAGGTCAACAAACAGTCGAAACTGTTTGTTA
>NW_022639725.1:132919-135266 GCF_010583005.1 Odontomachus brunneus
GGAAAGCTGCACGCCACGGCTGTACAAAAACCATGGGAACAGGTCTCGCTGGACCTTATAGGACCGCTACCAAGATCCAAAAAGGGACACACATGGATCCTCACTATGCAGGACAGATTCTCAAAATGGATCGAGATAAAGCCGCTACGTCATGCAACAGCTAGCGCAGTAACACAAGGCTTCCTCGAAGAAATTATCTATCGACACGGATGTCCAGATAATATAATATCAGACAACGGAACGCAGTTCAAGTCAGGAAACATGAAAAAAATAACCAGGGATCTGGGAATACAACACCGGTGGACGCCTGTATGGACTCCCCAATGCAACCCCGTAGAAAGAGCGAATCGTACGATTAAAACAATGATCTCCCAATACGTGGGGGAAGATCATAGGAACTGGGATGAAAATTTAAGCCAAATAAAATTTGCCTTTAACACAGCGCAAAACGAAGGCACAGGATATACGCCGGCATTCCTGAATAACGGTAGAGAGCTCGCGGGACCTTGCGAATTAGAACGCAAACAAAGGCCCGGTACAACAGCAACAAATATTCACGAGCAATTGAAGGACGCATACGAATTAGTAAAAATTCATATGGCACGGGCGTTCCAAAAACAAGAAAAAGCCTACAATTTGAGGAGAAGGGCCTGGAAACCGCATATCGGTGATATCGTATGGAAACGAGCGCATACATTATCCAACAAAGAGAAAGCTGTCAACGCAAAACTAGCACCAAAGTACATCGGACCGCTAACCGTAAAAAGAATTATCTCACCAGTAATTGTAGATCTAATCGACGAAAACAAAAAATGGTACAGACACATACATATACATGACCTCAAACCGAACAATAGCGATTAGACAATAAACAAAAATTAATCCCCTCCAACCAGATAATCAATAGATCCGAGGAGGGAATTAGAGTACTAAAAGAGCAAGCCAAGTCTAATCAGCACACTACAACGAGAGCCAGCAAATCAGCAGCACCGGAAGAAGCAGTCGAAAATGAAATTCAACCAGGAACTAAAAAATTGGCTCGAAGGCTGGCAACCAGCAAAGGAAAGATTGCCCGAAAATCGAGAGCATTACCCGAGTCGCCTATGGCCCGACACATTAAGGACAAGTACAACACAGTCAAAACAAACACAGAAACAAGGCATCGCACCAACGAACAAAGGAAAACAGGTATAAAAGAAATAGAACCACAATACGGAAGAACACTCGTCATCTCACCATGGACGTAGACAAAGCGATCGAAAAGTTACTCACAACGTGGAACGAGGCAGAGGCTCAGGCCCTATAGGACTCGTTGACAAAAAATCAGCTCGCTGGCACGAGTAAGCAACAGATAACAGAGGAGAGGCAGACAGCACCAAGGAAATTACCACCGGGAAAAACACCACCGTCAGACAAACCGGCAAAACGGAAACCAGCAATCGCCTGCCTGAAGACTCCACCGACAGCCAGAGTAGCGCAAAGAAAACTACAAGCGCTGATATCGCCACATACGGAGGAACAACCAGCAACACGAAAACGACGGCCACACATCAGGCCATACACAACGGCCACGACACCAGCAGCCCAGACACTACCTCGAGAGACGAGCAAGGCGCAGGGAGAGCCAGACCATAAAAAGAAACTGCCAACAATCATCACAGATACGCCGATCACAAACAGGATCCGCATAGAGACCCGCACTCCGCCGGCATACAGGATCCCGATTTCCAGAGGCAGGACGATCGACGTGCCATACCACGCGGCACACGTCACACACAAATATCGACGGTATGTGGACGGGGAACTGTGGCGGATCACATTTACAAAAGAAGGGAAATTAAAGATCGCTTATAGAGTGAAATAGATTAGGTTAAATTAGGTTATAATAGGTTAAAATAGAGAATAAGGGGGTGAAGGGTCATTAAAGATAAATTATGTAGGGGCATTAACGTGGTGAAGGGTAGGTGTAGATTTAGAGTTAAGCATAAGTAATATTAAGTAGCATAATTAGATTTAAGTTGCAAGTGCCCGGGACAGGCACTAAAAAGGGGGGGAGTGATGTGACGATCCGGAAAGCGTCACGAAACAATGACTAACAAAACGCCGAACAACCGCGCGCGGAATAACCGCAAGGTCAACAAACAGTCGAAACTGTTTGTTATAATTTTGTATAAAAGCCGACAGAAAATTGATATCGGGAGAGAGATTGATCGGGAAGCTCCTCTCAGGCGCACGACCGACCAGAACTCGCAATTCCTAGAGATCCTAGACATCCCGTCGACCGAAGTGGATACGCGACGTCGACATCCTCTCCGATACCGCTCTACCGACCGAAGTGGATTCGCGA
>NW_022639725.1:135934-143960 GCF_010583005.1 Odontomachus brunneus
AGTTTGTTCGCCTTTTAAGCCGCAAAATATAGACGAAACTGTTTAGCGTATAAATAATGTAAGAAAGGCTGGAACGATAATTCGAAATTAATTTTCTACCAAGGAATGTATAGAAAATTACTGCAATAAAACAGCAGATAATGACATTTTTCTATCATGTTAATAAAATACTGTACTTTTACATGTGCGAATTAATTTGGTCGATCGTCCCGTTCAGATTATATTAAGTTTTATCAAAATCGAAGCATGATATATTTTTAAATAAACCATCAAAAAAATTCTGTAAAAGTTATTTACATAGCGAGACTAATATTTTATTCGGTGCTGCTGCTTTCAGTACTTATTGCATGACGGTTAAATCGGATTTAATGACATAACAACATTAAAAAAAATAATAAGATGAGAAATTGTATGAAAAATTATGAGAACAATTTTTACCAATAATAACATGTGTACGCCTTTAAATGGCCATTTAACCGTTGTACTATTCTATACTTGTACTCGTTATTTCTCTATTATTGTTGCTTTTTTATAAAAAATGAGTAATACAATTTTAAAATATAAACGTTTTTTATTGTGTATATGTGTACAATTATTGCACAATATAATTATCTTGACTTCTCTGCAGCAGTTTTACATAGTGTGTATGTGAAACTGCCCCATTTAATAACGTACATATAGCCCTTAATAGAATTAAATAGCCTATCTAGGAAACAGAATCTGCGCCCAATCTGCCGTCAGTCTGTCGTCAGAATCTGTCGACAGGCTCTGCGCGCAGGCTGTCACCAATCTGTCGTCAGAGACTGCTAAAACAGTTTCTGTGTGCAATCTGTTGCCATTCTGTCAACAGACACTGTTAACAGACTTTACGTAAAATTTGCTCGCACAAATTTGGCTATCTGGGGTATAAAGTAAGGCGAGTATTCATTTTGATGCATATGTGATGAGCATGTCATGATTTTGAGTCTTGTTGTCAAAACATTCCTATGAAAATGATCATCTAATTTTATTAATTTATCATGTTACATTTTGTCGAAGCGCCTAATACTAAAGATTTAAAGATACTAAAGATTACCCAATAAAAAATTTTTCATACCTAATTAGGTAGAATCATATAAAATTATATGTAATTTTACATTATTATATATAATTATATATGAAATTTGTCCATATTAATACATATTAATACATATTATTTATATATATATAATCATGTATAATTATATCTATAACTTCATATATGTAATTATACATATGATTATACATAACTGTGTATAATTATATATAATTTTATATGATTATATATAATTATACATAATTATGTATGAGCAAATTTTATATATAATTATGCATGAAAAATTTTTCATCGAGTAGGTTAGTACGGATTTTTTGGACAACAGATTATTCAAGCCTATAACATGTTTGCCATACTTTTGTCAAGATCGTAAATCGTCTATACTTTAAATTAATCGTTTAATTTATCATTGACATCAATGTTACATATGATATTATGATCGGTCAATACGATTGAAATGAAACTGATTGTAAGGTGCAACGAGTGTAAAGGCCAAATTACACTACTGGTTGCGAGCCTATTGTCAAATTATTCACCCTGATGTAATTCCAACAGTCTAACCGCAATCGAGTCCGCTACCGGTATTGTAAAGATGAAATTACATAGTGCCTAAAGGCCATTCTACAATAGCTGTAACAATATGGCTGTAAGGCTGTAAGATGCGAAACAAACTATTTTCATTCGCTGACAGCTCACATTACAGCCTTACAGCCATTCTTATAGCCATTGTAGTTGACTCTTAAGAGAGCTGCGGAATGGAGAATGCGTCATAAAAGCAACCAACTAGGGCTAAGCCGTTTTTTTTCTATCGCGCAAGTTTTGTGTGCTGATTGACAGAGTCGGGTTAAATTCTGTTTTTTTTCGCTGCACTGATGCAATAAGTTGGAGGACGACAAATATATATTGTCTCACTTCAACTTATTGCAACAGCTGTTCAACGTAAAAGAACAGACTTTAACCCGATTCTGAACCTATTCGAACCCCGATGGAAACTTAGTCCATGTAATTGCACATTTAAGCGGGATCTACAATAGAAATCGTAGAATCGTAAATCGTAGAAATTGACCAATCACGGTTAATTGTTCTGTAACGAAACGTTCCTACCTCGTTCCTAACCATAATTGTGTTCAACCGTTCTAATTACTATTTCCTTCGTTTACTCCACCGTTGTATTCTCGACCGTTATCGGTACCTAAAATATATTTATGTTGCGTTCTCCCCGCTGTACTTAATTGCGGTACCCGACACCCGTGATACGACTAGCATGCCGGGAGCCCAGTAATCATCCCGATCGCCGCTACGCGGCGCGAACGCGAGGTTGAGGCAGCACTCGCAGTTAAATTTCCGCGGCCGCCTCTATAAAAGGGGGCCTCGCGGAACCCTCGGAACGAGTTCGCCGCCGGTCTCCCAAGAGACCAGCACGGGAGCGTAACACCGAGAACTCCGCCTCTCAAGGCACACCGTTCCAGACGACGACGTGCCGGGTTTCGGCCGTCGATCGAACTCAGAGGAGAGCGCGTCGGGCTTCGACCGTGACTCCACGACACACTGCTCCAGACGACGACGTGCCGGGTTTCGGCCGTCGATCGAACTCAGAGGAGAGCGCGTCGGGCTTCGACCGTGACTCCACGACACACTGCTCCAGACGACGACGTGCCGGGTTTCGGCCGTCGATCGAACTCAGAGGAGAGCGCGTCGGGCTTCGACCGTGACTCCACGACACACTGCTCCAGACGACGACGTGCCGGACTTCGGCGCCGAGCCGTCCAACAGCAGAAGGGAGGAACCCCCGGCCGCGTCTGGGATAGCGGAGGTCAACCCGAGGGACGACGCGGCCCAGAGCCCGCATCGCGGACTGCCGCCACCGCGACAGTTCACCACCCCGGGTTGCACCGGCAACACCGATCGCGCGCGCCTCAGACACAGTGTAAATCCCCACCCACTGTACGCCAAAGCAATAAACTCTCGTTATTCAACACCATCGAGCATATTACTGCCATCTCTCTCTCCTATCACGATCCTGGCCGCCGGCGAGCTTACCCAAAGCGATAAACTGCAGGAAAAGCACGGGGCAGAGAAGGGAGGAACCCCGTTACAATTCTTCTCATACTCGATCGCGAATGGTCAATTTCTACGACTTCCGACTTTACGACTGTTATTGTAGACTCCGCTTAAAGCGTCACCTACAATGGTAGTAGCAGTAATAGTAACAAATAAGCAGTAAGAAATGACCAATTACATTCAATTATTCTTGAATCGTGAAAATAGAATTGGCCAATTTGCTTACTGCCTATTTCTTATTACTACTCCTACTGCCATTGTAAACGACGCTTTAGTATCTGTCTACAACCTCGCTTTAAGCTTTAAGTCGCACACAACTGACTAATCACAATCGATTATTTTTGAGACTTCAAGAGAATATTGACTGCGGTTGGTCAGCCGCTTAAGGCTTAAAGCTTAAAGCGAGATTGTAGACCGACAGTAATATTTATTAATTTGTTAGGGAATAATAATATACCATTTTTTAACTTTTGTATTACGTGATATTTTCGAGTAACGTAATACGTAATACGTAATATCGTGAAGTAATACTCTCGCGTCTGGCTTGGGATCTGACTTTCGCAGATTCAGTATTGCTGAAATTTCTGCAGCCAATCAGACTTTAGTAAACTGTGACGGAAAGTGTCCTACTATATGCTGCCTCTCACTCTATGTCTGTTTCCACTACCACCATCTATGTTAGCAGTTCATTCTACAGGGTGTTCTATTTTAAAGTTTCTATTAAAATATCTAATAATGGACGGAATTTTCGACAAAATGTTTCAGACAAAAGTTTGTAGGGTTTCAGAAGATCTATTTATTGGCTGTATCAGTTTTGATCTTGAATGACGCCGCCAAACATATATTTTTTAATATAAAATTTTATTGTACGTAAAGAAACAATTTTTGTTTGAAAAAATTTTTTATATAAACTCTATTTTCTAAGATATTTACGGAAATATCTACAAAATGATTGGTTTCAATAATTTTTTACTCAAATTCTATAAACTTTACCGAAAAATAGCAAGAGATGAAAATTATTTATTTTCTTCTCATAAAGCTCTGAGAATTTTTTCAGAATTTGTTAATTAACTTTTTTGTAATTCAAGAAAATGCAGTACTAAAAAGTTAATATAAAATTCTGAAAAAAAATCTCAGAGTTCCATGAGAAGAAAATAAAGAATTTTTATTTCTCGCTATTTTTCCGTAAAGTTGATAGAATTCAAGTAAAAAATTATTGAAACTAATAATTTTGTAAATATTTCTGTAAATATCTTTAAAAAATTGAGGTTCTATAAACATTTTTTCCAAAAAAAAATTGTTTCTTTTCGAGAAATAAAATTTTTTAATAAAAAATATACGTTTCTATTTAAAAAGCAAAGCTGACCTTGGCGGCGCTTCTCAAGGTCAAAACTGATACAGCCATTAAATAGATCTTCTGAAACCCTACTACTTTTGTCTGAAATATTTTGTTGAAAATTCCGTCTCTTATGACTCCTGCACACAGGACGCGGTAATGCTTGCCGCGCGGCGGAAGTTCGCGCGACAGCCAATCAATATGCCGCTTTCCGTAATAACCTTCTAGTTCTTATGGAAAAACAACATATTGATTGGCTGTCATGCGTACTTCCGCCACGTGGCAAGCATTCCCGCGTCCTGTGTGCAGGAGCCATTAAAAGATATTTTAGTGAAGACTTTAAAATGGAACACTGTATATGTCGATGATGAAATTACATGGTGCGTAAAAAAGCTGCAGAATGAAGCAACCAATTAGCTAAACCGTTCTTTTTTATAACGCAAGTTTTGTGTGCTGATTAATTGGTTTTATGACACTCTTTCTATTCCGCAGCTCTTTTACTCACCATGTAATTTCACATTTAAGCCCATTCTACAATGAATGCTTTCCAATTGCTTAACACATCTTGACATATACATACACGAAACCAAATTATTGGTCACATATTATCTGAAATATCTGGTAAGATAATATTCAAGCAATAAACTGGTTTTGTGTAACACAGTGTACGTAACTGGAAAGCACCCAATGTCTGCAAGAATATGGCTGTTAGAGTGTAAGACGTGAAATTAATTATTTCCATTCGCTGATAGCTCACGTTACAGCCCTACAGCCATACTCTTATTCGTCATCTACAATGTCAGTAGTAAAGCTGAGTTCCTACTGAGCGCGTCACGCGTCGCGTCACGAGTTAAACCAATCAAATCGTCTTGATTAGAACAAGTGCGTCGTAGGTCGCACGTCGCGTCATCCCAATTAGAGGATTAGATTGTTTAACTTGTGACGCAGGCAGATGACGCAACGCGTGACGCGCTCAGTGGAAACTCAGCCTAAGAAATAAGCCGTAAGCAAATTAACCAATTCCATTCTCACGATTCAAGAATAACCGATTATGATTGGTCCATTTACTTACTGCTTATTTCTTACTACTGCTTCTACTGCCATTGTAGACGACGCATAATAGCCATTGTAGAATGGGCTTTATGCGTCGTCTACAATGGTAGTAAGAGTAGTAGTAAGAAATAAGCAGTAAGTAAATGGACTAATCACAATCGGTTATTCTTGAATCGGGAGAATGGAATTAGTTAATTTGCTTACTGCTTATTTCTTACCACTATTCCTACTGCCATGGGTGCGTTCGAAAACATCACCTATGTGTATTTTGTCACACTCAGATCGTTCGAAAACCCCTAGTGGGCACACTGACCATGCGACCATGGCCGTTCGAAAACCGTACTCCGTGGACCACTCGTGTGACTTTTCTCCACTCTCTTTTGCGCGATGTGAATCGGTGGAGATGGTGGAGAGTGCGCAAAGAGTGCAATACAGTATGAAATTACTAAATTATTTATAGTTTTTTGTTCTTCGAAACATTCGTACAACCATTAGTCATCACGGTAAGATAAAAAATTTAAATACAGCAGTGTAGGTTAGCCAGGTTTAGGTTTATTTCTATAGTGATGTATATTGTCAAAATATTGTCTTTAAATATAAATAAAGCTTATTAAGCTTTTTGTATTTTATAGGTTCTGAAATTTTCTTACGAGATACGAGGCACGTTAAAAGTCACGAATCAGTAACAATTTGTGAAAAAAAATGGAAAATTTAATCCCGGGTCGTCATATTTTATGCATGGATATTAAAAAAAATATACAAAAGGATGACAAGGGAAATGTCTATATATACGATGTTAAAGGTAAGGAGTAATAAATAAGTTTATAAATTTCCTTAGGCCTGGTGCCCACGATGCTAGAAATCGATCCGAGTTCTCGGACCGAGGAATATATAGCCAATTAACTTTCCAGATAACTAAATTATAAATTAATAATTACTAAATTAATTAATTAATTAATTACTAAATTTATTAATTTATTATTATTTTGCTGAGAAGCAATTATAGCTAATGTCGAAATACGCTTTCGATCAGCCATTTTGTACAACATATATGTAGGCACAACACACATGTAGTATGTCACATTGAGCATTCTTCCATGGCTGTTCAAAAACTCCTCTCGATACCAACTCCACTAACCCCACCAAGCCCATCCACCACAGCCACTTTCCGTCGTGGACTTTCAGTGTTTTCGAACGCACCCCATTGTAGACAACGCATTAGTGTCTGTCTACAACCTCGCTTTAAGCTTTAAGTCGTGCGCAACTGACCAATCACAATGGTTATTCTTAAGACTTCAGGAGAATAATTGACTGTGGTTGGTCAGCTGCTTAAGGCTTAAAGCTTAAAGCGAGGTTGTAGACCGACACTAAAACTCATTCTACAATTGTGTAAGCGTGACCGTGAACGTAAGAATTAACCAATTAGAGTATTTTATTTACTGATTGCATTATTCTGATTGGTTGTCATAATCATCTACAACCGTTTACAATTATATAAAGGGTCATCTACAATGGCTGTAAGAATATGGTTGTAAGGCTGTAACGTGAGCTGTCAGCAAATGAAAATAGCTCATTTCGCGTCTTACAGCCATATTCTTACAGTTATTGTAGATAATGGCCTTTACAATCATTTACAACTACGCTTACGCAATTGTAGTATGGTCTTAAGGGTGAAATTATATAGTACGTAATAGAATTGAGGAATAAAGAATATGTCATAGATCAATCAATCAATCAATCGATCAGCGCACAAAACTTGCGCGACATAAAAAAGCGACATAGCGCTGATTAGTTGCTTCTATGACGCAGTCTCTATTCCGCAGCTCTTTTACCTACCATATAATGGTTGCTTTCCAACAAAAGACACAAGTATCATCCTATCTTTGTTACTCACTAAATGTGGAACAAAGATAGAATGATGTTTGTGTGGATTTGTGTCTCTTATTGGAAAGCAACCAATATAATCTTTACATTACCGGTTGCGGTTAAAATTGTTGGGAATCTACCAATCAGGGTGAGTCTTTCAACAAACTACTCGTTCTGATTGGTAGATTTCCAACAATCTTAACCGCAACCGAGTCCGCAATCGGTAGTGTAATTCAGCCTTAATATACTGTATTCTAGCAATTTCACCCGTTAATATATATATGTATAATTGGATACAGAATTTTTAAACAAGGGATACATACTTGATAAGCGATTATCGTTCCGCACTGTACTTTTTCAATATAATGCAACCAATGAATTAATTTTATCGTCATCTTTCAATGGAAACTTAGTTTGCCACACTATACCCTAATGGACGTATTGCATGATATTTATACAGGGTGCTCGAAAAGTACCGGGACGCCCGAATATCAGGAAAAATATAAGTTTTACAAAAAAATGTTTCAGACAAAAGTTGTGGCGTTTAAAAAGATGTATTTACTGATCACATCAGTTTGACCTTGGGTTGCGTAGCGAAGGTCAGGTCAAGGTCACATTAATTTTTTTAAATGGAA